>NC_141157.1:131133996-131437026 GCF_053477565.2 Lygodium microphyllum
ATAATTGTACTCGAAAGGGCTATGCCCATTTAAATGAAATAGACTTTTTATCAATGATTGTCTTGACTGGAGTATTGATAAAGAAGTTAAGTGATTAGGTCACTTGGTTGAAAGCTAAACTGGGCATGTAAAGTAGTGTGGGAAACATTTAGCAAGTTTTTAACGTAAATAATTTTAATGCCCAGGCACAACCTCAAGTGCAAACTCCTAGTCTGACTCCTACACTAAGTACGGCTGTAATTTAGGAGAAGAAGTTTCTTCTCAAGCAAATCAAGCCACCAGAATTTGATGGCAAGGAAAGGACCATCCAAACTGATGCCGAGATCTGGATCGAATCCATGGAGGATTATTTTGAAGCAACAAGTACTGCACCTGCTAACCAAGCGATGCTCGCCAAACTGAAGCTTACCGGCGAAGCAAGGCTTTGGTGGAAGCAATGGTGTAGAGACCAAGGGATCTCAGAAGGGTTAGTTACTTGGGAGAAGCTAAAAAGAGCTGTGCAAGGAAGATATCTACTACCTGCCTATCACACGCAGAAGATGAACGAGTTCTATGAGCTAAAATAGCTTGGACTGTCTCTTGATGCATACTACTCAAAGTTCGTCTCTCTTTTGAAGTATGCGCCACAAATGGATATGACACAACAGGTGTCAAAGTTTTGTGCCAGACTAAACCCACCCATAAACACCCGCCTCGAATCAATGCGTCCAATAGACCTTCAGGATGCACTCATTTGAGCTGCACCCATAATACAGGAGGTGCAGACTAGGCCAAGAAATAACAAGACTTGGTCTTACAAGGACTAGAACAAGGGAGTGTATAGGTCCCATGCCAAGAGAACACAGGGCCAAAATCAGGGACAAAGAAAGAAATCCAGGACCAACATTGTCAATAATTTCGTTCCTACCCAAGGTAATGGCCGCAATCTTCGTTGCTTCCATTGCAATGAGCCCAGTCACTTTAAAAGGCAGTGTCCCAAGCTTAACGGAGGACAACGTCAAGGACCATTCCAAGGAGCCATCCCTGGCCAAGGAGCAGCCGTCATGGCCAGAGGGAGAACCTCTAGTGTTGCCAACAAGGAGTTGTGTGATGAAGAAGACCCAACCATGGAAGCTGACTTTGAGAGGGCAACAATTCATGCTGATCTACACAAGAAAGGCCCGAATTTGGTGATTCAGACTCCATCGGATTATCAAGGTAAAAGCTTCAAAACTTTGATTGATTGTGGCAGTACGCATTCCTTCATTTCACTAGTTTGTGCAAAAAGATTAGGGATAGCCACAAAAGATACACCTACCTTACTTGTGGAATTAGAAAATGGTCGTGAAGTCACTTGTACCATGCAAACTGCTAAGGTGAAATTCCTTCTGGGAGGAAAGTCGACTTCGGTCAGATTCAGGGTTATGAACCTAGGTATCCACGAGTGTTTGCTTGGAATGGATTGGTTTAAACCTAATGATGCCCACATCCACTATGGAAAGGGCCAAGTTTCCTTTCGAAATTCTGAAGGGGAATTGGTCACAACTCAAGGAGAGGCTGGGAAGCCAAAAATTCAACTGGCCAAAGCATCTCTGATAATGAAAGGAGTTAGAAAGGGGCTACCTGTCTATTTGATTAAGCTAAATAAGCTAGATCAAAATCAGGAGTCTAGGGAAGACACTTCATGGCTAAAGGAGTACGCTGACGTATTTCCTAAAGAGCTGACAAAGCTTCCTCTCAAAGGGAAGTTGATCATGAAATCAAGCTAGCACCAGGAGCTGCACCAATCACAAAGAGACCATATAGGATGTCCATCCCGGAAGCGATTGAGCTAAAGGAGCAACTCAAGCAACTATTAGATCAAGGCTACATCCGTCCTAGCAGTTCACCATGGGGAGCTCCAGTGCTGTTCCAAAAGAAGAAAGATGGAACGCTTCAGCTATGCATTGACTACAGAGGGTTGAATCAATCAACCATTAAGAACAAATATCCCTTTCCAAGAATAGATGAACTTCTTGACCATCTTCAAGGTGCGAAGATCTTCTCAAAGATTGATCTCAGGTCTGGATATTATCAGATAAGGATCAAGGAAGAAGATATCCCAAAGACGGCATTCAGCACAAGGTATGGGCACTTTGAGTTCCTGGTCATGTCATTCGGGCTGACAAATGCTCCTGCTACCTTCAACAAGCTAATGCAGGATATCTTTAAACCATATCTTGATGATGTCGTACTCGTCTTCTTTGACGGCACCCTAGTCTACTCCAAATAGGAAGAAGATCATGAACCCCAGCTTCGCATTGTCCTTGAAACAATGAGGGCACACAAGCTTTATGCCAATAAGAAAAAGTGTGCATTTTTTAAGCGACAAATTGAATATCTGGGATTCATCGTATTAGTAGAAGGAATTTCTCAGTAGATCCGGAGATGTTCTAGAGTGGCCAACACCAACAACTGTCAAAGAAATATGCAGTTTTCTTGGATTGATAGGATGGTACAGGGTCTTTATAAAAAACTATGCCTTGATTACAGCACCTCTAACGGATCTACTGAAGAAGCAAACATCAATTGTATGGTCAACTGCTGAACAATATAGTTTTGATAAACTAAAGGAAAGCTTGGTATCAGCGCCTATCCTGAAACTTTTGGACCTTGGTAAGGAGTTTGAAGTGATAACTGATGCTAGCACACTTGCTTAGGATGTGTGCTTATGCAAGAAGGTCATCCTATAGCATACTCTTCAAGGAAACTGAAGAGCCATGAAAAGAACTATGCTACGCACGATCTGGAGCTGTTAACTATCATCCATGCTCTCAAGCTTTGGAGACACTACTTGCTGGGTAACAAGTTTACCCTAGTGAAGGATCATAAAAGTCTCAAATGATTCTTTATCCAGAATGAGCTCAATATGAGGCAATGTCGATGGATTGAAGTGCTGGAGGAATATGATTTTGAAATCAAATATAGGCCTAGAAAGGAAAATATAGTTGTCGATGCACTCAGTTGCAAGGCATTTCTAAATTCTATGATTTTGCAAGATCCATTAATAGCCAGATCTCTAGCCACAAAGGTATCCATGCCAAACAACCCAATACTTGAGCTAGCTAGAGAAGAGGCATGCCATGATCCAACCTATCAGAAATTGCTAAGGGGGATCTCCATCAAGGATCAAGACCCAAAGCTACAGGCAAAGTATCAAGAATTCTCTATCAATAGTGGACTTGTCTACTATAGAACGAGATTATGTATACCGGAAAGCTAGTCACTCAAGCAGAAGATATTTTGGGAAGCTCATGGCTCCCCTTTTTCAGGGCATCCTGGCTATGCGAAGACCCTCAATGCAGTCAGAAAGAGCTACTATTGGGAGAGGCTTAAAGGTGACGTTCTCAAATATGTCATTGAATGTTTGTCTTGTCAATGTATTAAGGGTGAACATGTCAAAATTCCAGGGAAATTGCAACCACTTGACATTCCCCAAATGAAATGGAAATTCATTAGCATGGATTTTGTTGTTGGCCTGCCCCAAGTTCAGGGAGGTTACAACTCCATTATGGTCATGGTTGATATGCTCACCAAGGTTGCACATCTTATTACTGTTAAGACAAACTATAAAGCCTCAGACATTGCAAGGTTATTTATCAAGGAGATATTCAAACTGCATGGTTTACCCAGAAGAATCATTAGTGATTGTCACTCTCTCTTCACATCACACTTCTGGAGGGCTATCTTTGAGGCCATTGGGACTCAACTCTGTTTTAGTACATCTTACCATCCCCAAACCGATGGTCAAACGGAGCGAGTCAACCAAGTCATTGAAGATATGCTTAGGGCACACTGTGGCCGTGAACCCAAAAAGTGGATTCAATATTTGCCATTGGTTGAGTTTGCCTACACTGCTTCCTACCAACAAAGCATTCAGATGACCCCTTTCCAAGCATTGTATGGACACGACTATCGTAGTCCTTTAAACTTTTCGGATCCAACCTTGAGGGTCGAAGCTTCAAAGCAAATGTTGGAAGACATGGATGACCAAATCAAGTCAATAAGACAAGACATCCAAGCCGCCGACAGATAGATAGAAGGCATACGCGGATTTGAAACGTAAAGATAGATCCTTTATTGAAGGAGATATGGTCTTCATTCGCATACGTCCAAAGAAGAGTTCCCTATCCTTGGGTGAATTCAAAAAGCTAAGTTCAAGGTATTGTGGACCCTACAAGATCCTCAAGTGCCTAGGGCCTAATGCCTACAGATTACAACTCCCTGAGAACCTAAAAGTTCATAATGTATTCCATATCAGTCTATTGAAGAAGTATGCACCTAACCCTAGTCACGTGCTTGAGGAGTCCTTGAGCTATGACCTGACAGGATCTTAGATGTTAGGGAGAGGCATTTGAGATCCAGAACCTTGAGAGAATACCTCGTCCAGTGGAAAGATTATCCCGAAGAGAATGCCACTTGGATGGATGAAAGAACTCTCAACTAACAGATGAGGACATCTCGATTCCTCTAAGGGGGAGAGAATGTAATATTTTTGCATGAAATATTAATGATTTTAGATCCCGTACCACGTGCAAAAATGCAACCCAAAGTAATCTCCCACATGTAAAATGTTGGTGGTTAAGTGCTTACCCCACGCACGCGTCAATAAACTCCAGCCGGGTTGTGCAAAAGGGGCTGAGGCTAAAAACCCGCAAGCCCACACACGAACACCCTCCACAGGAAAAAAAAGGGGATTTTGTGCAAATTTTTTATGATAACCCCCTCCCCTCAACCGATGCATGGCAGGGAGAGGGAGTGTGAGAGGAGTGAAGAGGAGTAGGAGAGCACGGGGGGAGGAAGAAGCATGCAAAGTAGCCACATGTGTGGCTATCTCCCCCCCCTTAGCCCTATAAAGCAACCCCCTCCCCAAGCTTGAGGGAGGGGAGAGAAGATAGAGAGAGGTGGCTATCGTGCTGCCTGCCATCGCCGCCCTGCTACGTGAAAAGTGCCACGTTGTCCTCCAGGCTGCCACCTCGCCTCCACCTGCACCATCATCATCATAATTCTCCTCTTCATCGTCAGCATCCCTCCTCATCATCACCTCCATCCCTCATCTTCTCTCTCCGCGATCGTTCTAATAGAGAAGCAGTAGAAGCTTCTTTGGAAGCTTCCATAAAAGTTCCCATAGCCCCTATTCACCCATGCCTTCCTGGGTGCCTTCAAAACCGCAACTGTAAGGCCGTGTCCTACACAGAGGAGAAGATATCATCAGGCAGAAAATGGATTCATAATGCGTAAAGGACCCAAGAGGAAGTTGCTGAACTAGGATTTGACTCGTCGATGGCTCCCAAGAAAATGGTGGCAGGTGCACATGCGGGAACTTCCACTCTGAATTTGTGTGTGGACAACACCCCGAACCTCAATGCCTAGGTTCTTAAAAATTGATTCCGCATGAAAAGAATGCATTTAAGCATGTCTTTAATTCATGTAGTCAAGTTAAAATACATTGGGGAATTTATTTCCTTGGACGATTTACAAGAGTTAGTGCATTTCGTGCATTTGGGTTTGCTTGCATTTCCAAGTTGCAATCCTATTGCATAGGTTAAAAGGTAGATTTGTCTAAATGCATCCTTGATTTCCTCACGGAAAAGAACAATGCATATAACGCATTTAGATAGTAATCTCCTAGTTGTGATTCATACGAGATAATCATTGACGTCCATTAGATGTTGTCCAAGTAGTTACATGCATGAAGAGGATTTATGTACCTTGCAAGTTGCATGCAATTTTAATTACATCCTAGGTTGGGTTAAGTGCTGTAGGATAGATTACGTCAATAATAGTCTTATGACATTCGCTCATGCATGAACTTCTTTTATCGAAGTTGGATTTGGGAATGGATGAAATTTCATATTAAAGCTTGTATTCAATGCATTAAGTGAAGGGTTATGAGCATAGTTCCTGATGTAAATCAACGTAGGTTTTTATACGAGTTAGCCCTAAATTGTCAATCTTTATAGTTTAGACAAGGAAAAGAAATGGTCATTGTACATTTTATAATTGCATAGAAGGAAAAGTCTATGAATCGCATATTTTCATGGAATGTTATGTCCTGCAATTATTCACATCTTTTAGGAAAAATATTAGTATCTCTAAGAAAAGATCACCTCTTGTCGCAAGACAATTAGATCGATTAGGTAATTTGCTTGCAATGGTGTAACTCAAAACAATGATTACCTCAATGCGCTAGGTAGAGTTAAGTTGTGATAAAATTATGCTTAGTATCGCACTCGGAAAGCCAACTTGATAATTCCGACCTCAAAGGTCCCACCCACATTCATGGAATGTTAGGGGGGTTAGTTAGACGCCCATACAATAACGATCTAGGGTTTTTACCCTAGGGAAAATTGGCCTAATACTAGACTTCCGATTGAGTTTAGAAACCCTAGGTCCAAATGTTGTCGGCATAGTATGGTTAGGGTTGGCTTGGGTCAAGAAGACATCCCAAACCCTACATCTTGACCAAACGTATTTCTTGACCAAGGAATGCCGTTTGATGGGAGAAATGATCCTACAAGTAAGGTATGACACTTGTCTCGTGCAACAAGTTGCAATGTCGCATGGCTTTGTGTTTAAATCACAAGATAGATTTGTCACTCCTTGGAACAAGGTTGGTAGGTTCTAAGTACAAGTTTAATTTGCAAGAGGATGAGTAGTCATCCTGCTACATCACCCTTCTGTGAGACTGAGTTACCAAGTTAGGGAAGTTGTGTATCGTCTAAGCAAGAAATTGACCAATCAAATTAGGGCAACGAGGTTGCCCAGAAATTATTGACCTTAATACAAGGAAACCTAAAGTGTTTGTTAATTTGGGTTAACAGGGTATAACCCTAACCCAAGGAAAGAGGGTAATCAAGCATCTTGCTTACAAAATCCTTGGGGGATCTTGCCAAGTTGCAACTGATCCCGGATCGAATGCTGGATGCATTCGGAGAGAAGGATTCACACCTTAGCAGTTGGCCAAACAAACGACCACTGGATTGATTGTGTTTGTACAGTTAGGAGCACTGTTTGTACTTCTTTGCTCAAGGAATCTAATGCTAGAAAATAACTAATGCTTCAGGTTGAAAGCCTAGAGGGAGAGGCAGCATCAGTTACCCCCGACTGTCTGCCTGACCCTATCCAAGGGGATTGTTAGCCACGTTGGGTACGTGGACCAAACCCATCGCGAGAGGCCTCTCCGTGGTTGCTACTTGGAGCAGGAGGACGCTTGGGTGCCAGGGGGGCTCTGGCCATAAATTCCTTGCCTTCGGGTCCTACTTGCACAAGAGGCTGACGTGACTCGAGATTGGATCTCGAGGCCTGCATACTAGTCTACGGGTGGAAACTTGGAATAGTGATCCCTAAGGATTGTTGGATTAGCCTTCGGGCGGATTATGGATTAGCCTTTGGGCTGGATTATGGATTAGCCTTCGGGCTGAATTATATGATGTATTCCAAAGACTGATAAATAAGATCAATTGTTGAAAAGGGACTTATTTGACATTGTTTTTCTATGTCAGTGCTAAGATTACGTGAAGGAACCCGTGATTAATTGACTAATTAAGGAAGCTCTTTTTGCTTGTCAAACTAAATGTGGTAGGTAATTAGACAACTAAAGCAACCCTGAGGAAAGTGCGATAGATGTGACCATGGGTTCGTCCTACGGAAGGGTGGTCCTAGTTGGCTGGGAACTTTTCTCGAAGGAATTTGACAGCAAGGAACGATGACCTAGAATCTAGGATACTAGAGTCCCGATTTATGCTGTTTTAGGGGAACAGAATGGGACTAAGCCTTACGGGCAGAGAGGTGGAGCTTTGCATCCCTCTCATTTTCCATTCTCCTTGAACCAAGTGTAGCATGAATCCGCTTCGACCCTGACGTTTCTGCGTAAAGTAGTTCTCTTGGGGTTCGACGCTAGCTACCGTTCTAGGAATTTGACCACTAGGAAAACATTGATTCAGGTCGGTCCTAAGTGGGAACAGCCGGAATGCTTCCATTTCGTGGCAGACTTGGGAAGACCTAGATTGCAAACCCCGAGAAATTTCATGGGAGTGCTGGGCGGCGCTTTCTGGACTCTCTTCCCGATGGGCTGCTAAGACGTATCCTACAAGTGAACAAGTGGACACGTTACAATATGAGAGAAAGGGGTGGGTTGAGATGAAAGATTTTGATTGTGCAATGATGTGAGAGTGCAAAGGGATATAAATCGAGGTTGGAAGGATGGACAACGGCCATTAAAGAGCATCAATGGGCCTCCAATTTTGAAATATGTATGTCATAAGAGGCGCGATTTCATGAGAGTAAGTCATAGATTTCATAGTTTTATAATAAATTTTGGTTGAAAATGGTTGGAAATGATTGTATTTGGCTGTCAGTGTTTTGATTAATCAACCATGTTGAACTAATCAAGAAAAATCAGTCGTATAATAATTTTATGCTAAACACGCAAAACTCAAGACTATGCAGTTTAAGGAAAATTATGTGTTTTTTGGGTTTTTGTCATGCATATGCTATTCTTATGGTTGAAATATGATAAGAAAATCATTCTCAATAAGATCAATCAATATAAACTAGTAAATTAATAATTATCAATAATTCTCTATAAATAAATATCAAAAAATAAGAAAAAATTAAAAAAAAAAGATTTTTTACATTCAAAAAATAAGATTTATGTTTGTAAATGTATGGTAGATCTAAAGCATGGGATTTACCCTCAATTCAGCCCTATCTCTATGTTAAACTGGGTTTTTATTGTTTTCATAAAAGAAAAATACATGAAAAATATGCCTTAAACCTATCAACAAATGCATAACTCTAAACGGTGGGGAGAAGGGGGTTGTTGAGTGTTTAAAGTACACTGAATTTTGATGTTTTATGATGCAAGGAATATAGGGTACATTGTTGTCTAAAATTAAAAGGGTCTAGTAGCACGAGAAGGCTCGCTACTAGCCCTAAGCAATGCAATAATCATGGATTAGAATAAAAGCACAAAAAGAACTGTTTTTGCACTTTCACGATGCTGATTGTTAATGAATAAAATTTTTTGAGCACCGTAATCATACACAATTGCATTGCACACACCATATGGTGTCATCCTGGATTCATAGCACCTATTTGTATTAGCAATGACCTACATTGAGAGTGCGAGGTACCCTAAGATGTAGCATTAGAGATTTGGTTCCTTGGGGAATACTCGGTGAGGACTATCTATTATCTCATGGATCGATTTATCAAAAGAATGGAGATTGTTTCGAATGTGTTCTATGTGTTCACGGCACATCTTGGGCCAATCCTCAAGGTGTAGGAGAGCCGTAGTGGAGCCACGGTGATCTGTTGAGGGGCACTCCCTTTGTGTGTGCCTATGTGGTGTATAACACCGATATATTTAGGGACTCCCTCTGAGGAGTGTGGGGAAGGATATCTGTTGGAATACAAATCATATAAATGCAAAATTTTTGTATTAGAGATTAGAGGAGTATATCCCTTAGACGCTCTTGGTCGTGAGGTCGTGTAGGGTGGTTTGAGGTGAGTAATAGAAGCCCTACTAGTGTTATAGAACCAGTGTGTGTCGGGACACAAAGTGAACAAGGAAAGGAGAAGAAGATCTATTATGTTGAAAGAAAATATCAAAAAGCTAACAATGTCATATTTAGAAGATATGTTATGCTGAAAGAAAACCATAAGGGCCTATCAGTCCTTGTCTCCAAATCCTACTAGACCACCTTTTTTAAAGCCTTATATGCACTTTTCTTAATGCTCCAAATAATAATCCTTGTACTCCTCATGTAACCCTGCACCATAGTCGCTACACACTTAATGAGGCCTTGTAACAATCCTTAGATGTTTACCATGTCTTTGGCGTACTCACATTTAGTAGGATGTTTTGTTTTCCTACAACAGCCTCTAAATGTTTCACCTTGTTTGTGGTATACCCACATTTAGCAAGGTTCTACTCATAACAACCTCTGTATACTCAATGCTTTTCATGGTTGTTATTGAGGAGAGGTATTGAGATTTATACAATCACACTCCTAAGATAGCCTCTTTGTATGGAGCAGTAGGACAAGGGACATGCAATAGCCTAGGCATGTATCCCATAGGTGTGTGGGAAGGTGCTACCATCATGGAACTATGAAGAAATGTACTTGACTATCATTTGAATGAATGCTATTGTACTTTGTAATTTTAGTCTTGTTTATGTCTACTCAAGATTATGTTCATGAGTCAAAGCTAATCTATCTTTGGAACCTAATTCACTTGAGTAATAGTCAGTGTGTCTAGTCCATATCAATACTTCTAACCTCTATAGCTAACCTTGCTCAAGATCCGTGTTTCTCAACACGAAAACCCCTTCATTAGCCAATGACTTCTTGAGGTTTCTTTGTACAATTGCTTGCCAATAGAGCCATGAAATGCATCAAAGATTCCAACTATGCTTTTGATAGGTTGCCAATCCTTGAGGTTTAATGGATATATATCTACAAACATAAACAAACTTCAGTAAATTCTTGAAACATGAAACCCAGTTTGAAGGCTATTGAAAATTTTTAAACTTACAATTTGGTCTATGGTGTGGCATATCAATGGGCCAATTCTGAAGTGCAGTTTTGAGTGCATATATACATGTTGTATAAGACCCTTCTTGATTTTTTCCCCTGATCCTTTTAGCATGAAATCCTTGACTTGCCCCTTGTAATTATCAATGAATTCATTTCCATGTCTCCTCCTTTTCTTTGTTTGCAACACATAACCCAAGTATCAATAGAGATGGTAGTAGGAATCTATCTATTGTTGTTAAGATCAAAATTGTTATATATTGTGATTGCTCTGATAGAAATGAAAGCATGCAAAGAATGTGTAGCTTCCATTTCTTTGATGGAAGAGGAAGGACACCACAGGTAAAGCTTTCATTGACATAGAAGATGAAGCACAAGAAGACATTGAGTGGAAAGAGAGCATAGTAAATCTAGTGCAAAAATGGAGGGAGAACATGTACTTTGTTGAACTATTTGAAATTTTTGTGAAAAAGAGAGATAGTACAATGGAGAGAAAACATTCAGGTATATTATTCAAGAATTTAAGAAAATGACAGGAGATTGAGGGACTGACAAGAAATGTCTCCATCTAGTGTCTTTAATTATACTAATACCTCTTGTTTCTTATACCTTCAAAAAACATTTATTAAAAAATATCTAAATATATATATATTATAAAAGTTTTGAGACTTCAAGCTCTTGTGTGTGACCAACAGTGTCTTAGTTGTGTCCAGCTGTATCAGCAAGTGTGGGACATTAAATAATTCAGTGACTTTAGACTGTGTGTGAATGGTCTGTAGACCTTAGAGTGTTGTATTCACTTTAGTTATATGTGTTATGGAATATGAAGAAAAGAAGAGCCAACCCTTCTCTCTATCTCTCAACATGGTATCAGAGCCATGAATGGGATATGTGGTGGATAGCATTTTGGAAGAAGACTTGAAGACTAAAGGCCAAGGATTTCTGTGAATAGCAAGTTGCTAGCCATTGCTATTTTACAAGGTATGTGCTGAAGGTATTTCATCTTGCTTGAAGGAGGGTTTGTCTGGGTCCTATCTAAAGCGTTTGGAGGCTTCATTGATTACATTAAAGAGGGCACTGATCATCAATGTTTTGAAGACTTGCTGAATACACCCCCAGTCTACATCACATCATTGCGTCTGCTGTCCAAACTATTCCCCATGAACACCATATTAGGGAATATGGGAATTTCCCATAAGTTTGGGACACGTGGTCAAATCTTTGGATTTCTCATAACTCGAACACTATAACTCCAAATCAAGTGCTCTATAGCTCAATAGATTCCATTTTTCATGCGCTTTCCAAAGATAGGTCACATAATATGGTTTTGAGAAACTTATGGGGATGTTATCCGGGTGCTACCTTTTTTTGTATTCAAAAAATGGAAATTGGGAGATTTCCAAACTCATATTGCATTCATGGTTGCAAATCAATAAAGTAATCACTACTCAAGTGATCTACAACTTGCATACACACTTTGGAAGGTACTTGAAGGTCCTGATATGCAAATGCTTGACTTGGAGATGAGATATGAACTAAACTATAGGTACACAAATCTGGAACAAAGAGTGAACTGCTGTAAATAGTGAATATATAGCATACATTGGATCTTGGTTGAAGCATTGAAGCTATCTAACATGCATTCTTGGCTCCATTGAAGTGTAGATACATCCTAAAAGATATATGTATTGTGGATTATGCATGATTTACAATTTATTGAAAAAAATACTCAGACCTGGAAGTATATGAGAGGCTAAAAACTGACATAAAATTGTGGACAGCAAGCACTCATTGGTCGTGAAGCGTTACATAATACTGGTTAGCTTCTGTCAAGTGTATGACATGGCATATGTCTGTTGAATGTCTGGAGGATTGAGATGAGGAATGAATGCTCATGAAAGCTAAAGTTTGAAGCTAGAAATAAATGCATTGATATTATCTTGGTTGGTTACAAATACGGAATGCATTCTATGACATTGTCCATTGAAGACAGACTGTCTATGGTTGTTTGTATGGTCATGCATTGACCATCTATACTTGATAGCACATGTATGAAGTACTTTAAGGGCATTTTGGAGCTGGATAAATCTAGTTTGACAGAGTACTAGTTGACTACAACTTGTAAGCAAGGTATTTAACACTTGTACTTGATGTATATGCATTGAAATGTGCCTACATGATCATGTATGGACTCCAACATGTAGCAGCGGATGTTTGAGAGTTTTTGGAGCCTGTATGACATGTATACATCTCATTTTTGGCCTTGAAAGAGTTTCTGGTCATTGACAATCTTCAAATTTTAGACTGCATGTTTGGTTGACTGCAATAAGGTTCCATGATACAAAGTTACAGCAACTACATGGTCTATGTGTTGACTGATGTATCTACAGGTTATGCCACATGTTTGTGGATGGTTTTGAGATGTTAATGGGCTGAAATACCCTAATTACATTAGACAGTTCATTATAGAAAACTGTCATAAATAGTCAACGACTATAGTTGGTTAATTAGACTTGTTGGCTTGCAAGAAGTAAGGATTGACTAGCCATTGTCCTTTACAATATAGCAAATGCAGACAAGACCGACAACATAACCTAGATAGTGGGGAAAAAGCTTGGCAGTAATAATTATGCCATATGGAAGTTCTGCATGGAAGTTAAATAAGCAAGTTAAACTTGGATTGGCTACAGGCTCTAGTAGTTCCAAGAGGAAGGATGCTGTCTTTTATTCGCATCAATGCAGTTGTGGTAGCCGGTGAGTAGAGATGTTATCTTTGATGAGATGGCTTCTTAGTATGCATCACCTGCTGCAATGCCATCGGATATGCCTTCTACACATGTTTCTACACTTGATTCGTAATAGCAGAGTATTACATTGACAGGCCCAGTGGTACAAAGGTATCTCCATGGACAAGGAGATTGCGGAGCTCTAGCTCATCGTCCACTAACACCACTATGTCAATGAGGGGGAGATATGATGTGGTGGACAACAAAGGGAAAGAGCAAGCTTCTGATGATACATATGGTGTGATAACACCTGGAAAGTTGACTTCACGCTATGACTCAAGTAATAGTCTAGAAAGTGAGTTTGGTATTCCGAATGTGTATATGCCTTTGCACTAGGCAGAACATGTATATTTTTGCCTCATGAGAGAGGGGAATTAAGTAGTGCACCACAACTTAGACACTCACAAAGAGTCAGGTACCTTGTGGATAGGCTGACTTACAGTGGTTACTCTACGAAGCATTATGCTTTAATGACAAAAGTGACGAAGGTCAAAGAACCTGCTACATATGGTGAAGCAGTGATGGATAAAAATTGGTGCACAGATATGGATGAGGAAAGATCTGCCTTGGTGTAAAATAGAACATGGGATCTTGTACCACTGCTAGAAGGAAAGAAGACCATTGGTTGCAAATGGGTCTACAAGATTAAATGCAACTCAAATGGCAGTGTAGAGAGGTACAAAGCCAGGCTGGTTGCTAAAGGATATGCTCAACAGCATGGGTTAGACTATGAGGAAACATTTAGCCCTATTGCCAGGATGGCAACCATACGAACAGTGATCGCATTGGTTACTGCTAAAGGTTGGAAATTGTAGTAGATGGATGTTAAGAATGTGTTTCTCAATGGTGATTTAGCATAGGATGTTTATATGGATCGGCCTAAAGGGTATGTACATCTTGATTTTTCAGCATTATGTATGCAAACTGAAAAAAGTATTGTATGAGCTGAAGCAGGTTCCAAGATCCGGGCATGTAGGGATCAATAACTACTCACAGAGTTTGGGATTCACTGTTGGTAGGATTCATTGTTGGTAGGGATGATCATAGTCTATTTACAAAAAAGAGGTAGTGCTGGTTATCTATGTTGATGATTTGATAATCACAGGTGATGATGACTTGGGGATACAACATGTTATGCGGATGCTTAAATCTGAATTTGATATGAAAGACTTAGGTGAACTGAAGTATTTCTTGGGTATTGAGGTGATCAAGGCTAAAAATGGTTTATGGCTGATGCAGAAACACTATGCCATGGAAATGCTAAAGAAATATGGCATGTCTACACCTCTTGATCAGAATGTCAAGTTAGACATTAGCACTAGAGCTGAAATTGATGATGTGACTATATACACAGGAGGCATATTGTTGGAAGTTTAATCTACTTGACCATCACCACATGCTTGACTTGTTATGCTATTGGGCTCATAAGTCAGTTCATGAAAAATCCGAGAAAGCCACATTTGGATGCTGTTAGGCAGATTATGAGATATGTAAAGTCCACCATAGATTACAGGTTGTTTTATGTGAAAGATAAGCCCTTGACACTGGTTGGACACATGAATGCATATTGGCAGGATGCTCATATGATCGTAGATCTACAAGTGGTTATGCCTTTGAATTTGGAAGCGGAATGATCAATTGGAGCAGCAAGAAGCAACCAACGGTTGCATTGTCTAGCACTGAGGTAGAGTATAGGGGTGCTGCATTGGCAGCATGTGAGATTGCATGGCTACTCAAGCTTATGGCTAATTTGGATATACAAATGAATGCTCTAGTGACATTGTTATGCGATAATCTTAATAGTGTACTACTAACAACATATCCAATTTACCATGCCAAAACTAAACACATTGAGGTACATTATCATTTCATCTGTGAGATGGTTCTTGTAGGCACAATGTATCTTATGCATGTGAAGATGAATGAACAAGGAGCAAATATCTTTACCAAGTCTTTGGGTAAGGATAAGTTCAGTGTTTTTTGACAGCTACTTGGTGTGCAGAGACTATTTGAGCTTGAGGGGGAATGTTGAGACTTCAAGCTCTTGTGTGTGACCGATAGTGTCTTAGATATGTCCAGCTATATCAGCAAAGTGTGAGACATTAAATAAGTATGTGACTTTAGGCTATGTGTGATTGATCTGTAGACCTTAGAGTGTTGTATTCACTCTAGTTAAATGTGTTATGGAATATGAAGAAAAGAAGAAGAGAGCATACTACTCTTCTCTGTTATCTCCAACCTCTTTGTCTCTCAACATAAAAAGGAGTTAGAAAAATTTAAAATTAAAAACTAAAATCTCCCTAAAACTGAAAGGCCCAAACATGAGTCCAAACTTTAAATGTCTCCATCTAGTGTCTTTAATTATACTAATAACTCTTGTTTCTTGTTCCTTTTAGTTTTGAAGGTTGTTGAAGTAAAGGAAGAGCAAGGATTCAAGAAACCAAGTAATTGGTAAGAATCTCTCCTATTCTCTCTCTTTCCCTTGGATAGTGCTTATGGATGTACCAAAAGCAGGATAGGCCAAAAATCTCAAATTGCTATGAGATTTGGTATGCAAGCATAATGGTGTATATTCTATAGATAAGCCCTTCATAGCTTTTCCATTATGTTTTTGGCCATCTGAGGTCATTTTGGGCCCCATTTTAGCTCCACATGATTGCAAACAACAGTTTCAAAAGAGATACTATAATTTTGATTGTATCGACAGTTCTCTACTACACAAGTTATAATTTTCAAATCTCTAAGTTTTGAAGATTTTGTCAAGAAGAAAACATAAGGTTTATCTCTTAAAAAATTGCATATTGTATATATTTTCATTAGTTAGTAAAAAAGGCTACATGGTGTATTGTTGTGCATATTTTGTAAAATGTTGTAGAAGACTTGCTTGCTATCTACTAATACTTAGTTTTATCATAATGGTTGAGAATAGTGTAAATCCTATCATTGAGAATCTGGATAATAATAATTATGCATCATGAAAGTTTCGTGCGACAAACTTCCTTATTGGAAAAGGCCTAGTTTGTTTTAGGTGAAGAAAAGAAACATGAGCTAAGTGATCCTCCACTATGTTGGAGTATATAAAAAATGCAAAAAGTTCACATGTAGCTCGGACAACCTTTGAGAATATGTTTTCAGTAAATATAAAGACATGAAAGATTCAACTCAAGCAAGAGTTCAGTAGCTTGAAGAAATGAAAGATGTCTATAAATGAGTATGTTTCAAAGGTGAGGAGCACTGCAAATGCCTTAATAGCTATTAATGCAATGCACGATGATGATGATTTGGTTTCATTTATTTTGGGTGGCTTCATATTAATAAGAAGGCTCGAAAATCTTTTATTGCTTCTATGTATATACAAAAGTTGTTTCCTAATTTTAACGAGTTGTCTTTCTTACACTAAAGAGATCAATATGCAAGGTGAAATATCTAAAAGAAGTGGTAAATAAGTCTAAGGATTTTACTCAAGTTCGGGAAGGGGATGTGGGAAATCTTTCTTGAGAGGTCATGGTATGGGTCATGCTAGTGGTACCTAGCAAAAAATGTTAAATTAATAGTTTAGTGACATGCGAATTTCAAGAGGCTGCAATAATTTTAGAGGTATGGGGAGATTTTGAGAAAGAAATGGATGGTCAAATGGAGGTTCTACCAATTTTGCTAGTATCTACCATTATTGTGGAAGAATAGGTCATATTGCAGCCCTTTTTCTTTATAAGAAAAATAAAATTTGTAATGGCAAATTATAGTAACGAAATTATGCATTTTCTTCAAGACAAAATGATATAAAAAATGAGCGTTTATTTATCATGGAGCATATGATGAATGCTATTACACGAAAGGCGGCATGTGATGATGTATGGTATATTGATTTGAATGCATCTAATCATATGACCAACCATGCTAAATGGTTTAGAGAGACGCTAAATGGAAAGGGAGCATGTGATGATGTATATTATATTGATTTGGATTCATCTAATCATATGACCAACTATGATATTGCATGAAAGGGGGCATGTGATTATGTATGGTATATTGATTTGGATGCATCTAATCATATGACCAACCATGTTGAATGGTTTAGAGAGGTGCTAGCTTCACAAAGTCTAGGTTATGTAGGTAGAGGTAATGATTCATTTCATCCGATTTCACATACTGTAAAAGTTTCATTGTCCTTGAGTGATGGTCAAAAAAAGTGTTTGTTGGATGTTTTACATGTGCCATCCATCACGAAGAATTTGGTATCTATTGGTCAAATTGTAAAGGTCTATAGGTTAGATTTCATGTAAAGGATTGTTTTGTTAAATAATTTGCTAAAATAAATATAAGTTGATAGCAAAAGAAAGTAGAGTTGATTGCATATCTACTTAAGATGTTGGAAATCTTGCTATAAATGCTGTTATGTAAGGTAATGGCAAAGGTGTGACTGTAGACATTGAAATATGACACAAACACATTGGATATACAAATCTATAAAGGTTAAAATTAATGTAATCAAAAGGATTGGTTTTCCTACATTCAAAGTTGTAGAAATACAAAAAATCTATGAAACATGTCAATTTGGGGCAACTGTTTTTACATGATAGAGATATAAGCAAGAATATACTTGATGTGATGCATACAAATATTTGGGGGCCTACCTAGAATATAACCCTTGGTGTAAGTAAGTATTTTGTTACTTTCATTGATGATTGCTCTAGGAAACTCTAGATATATTTTATGAATGAAAGAGTGAAGTGTTTGAGCATTTCAAAACTTTCAAGTTGGTTGTTGAAATAGAAATAGGCTTGAAAGTTATGTACTTGAGGCTAAATGGAGGGGGATAATATCTCTCTAATGAATTTAGTGATTTTGTGAGGTCTCATGGAATAAAGAAACAGTTTATATGCATGTGTTCTCATAATAAAATGTGGTTGTATAAAGAAAAAATAGACATATTACAGAAGTTACATGGCCATTGATGGTTGAAAAGAATATACCCTAGCATATTTTGTCTGAGGCTATTCATGTTACTATCTATATCATGAACATGCCATCCACAGTTGTAGTTCATGGTATGACTTGTGAAAAATGTTTTATAGGCAAGAAACCTGATGTATCACACTTGAAAGTGTTTGGTTATATTGCATATGTTCATGTACTTGATGAGTTAAGGAATAAATTGGATCCAAAGGATGAAAAATATATTTTCATTAGATACTCTATTGAGTAGAAAGAGTAGCATCATTATAGCCCTAGTAATGAAGAGTTTTGGGTGAATAGAGATGTTATTTTTTATGAGATAAGCACTCGATATGCATCCAGTGGAGATGCATTTGATGATCTTGATGATTGTGATAGTCATGTGCATATAGAAAAGTAGGAATATAGACTCTTAGTGGACTATAGACATCATCTGGTAGTAGTAGATCTACAATCAACAGTCCTTGGTTTGGGGAAATAAGGAGAAACCCTATATCTTCAAGTGCATCTACTAATGTTACAGAAAATGGCAAAGAAAAGAAAAAAGTAAAAGGTAGATCTTGAGTAAAAGCTCATAAGTAGAAGTAAGAGCTATGGCAGATGGAGCAAGAGAGTAAGAGAGAGAGACATGATATGTGGAAAACACAATAGTCATAATGTGTGATTGTCCTTCCCTTATTCAAATATCATTGAAAGAATAAAAATTAAAGTGACAATGAAGCAGAGAAAGACCAAAGAATCCCAATTCAAAAAGTGAATAGAGAAGCTCATTTTGCTCAGGTGAGAAAAGTGGAGGAGAATGCAAGCTAAAAAAAAACCTGGGAGAGTACTAAATATTCTAGCAAGCTACTAAAAAAAAAGTGGGAGAGTACCGAATATTCTAGCAAGGTGCATCGAATGTCCTAGCAAGGAAAGCATAGGGCACAATGTAGTTCATTTTATAAAAGAGAGTGCCAGGCTTCCTCTTGTGCAAATTGTAAAGTCTAAATGGGCATAGGTGAAGGGATAAGGCAACTAGAAGGGAGTAGGGAAAGAGGACCTTGGAAAGTTGCCCGGTTATGTAAAAAAGGGAATGGGTACCCAAGGGATTTAGGGCTTGTATATAAACTCAAAAAGTGAATGAGAAGCTCATTATTTGGTGTGTGGAAAATGTGGTATCTTCTTCTTCTCTTCTTCTTGCTTGCTTCTGTGTGCTTGAGAGAGGGAATGTGAGAGGGTGAGGGAGTGAGTGTGTGAGGGTGAGGGATCTTGGAGAAGAAGCTCTCCATCACCTCCTCCTTTTTTAGTTCTCTTCTCTTCTCTTGTCTCGTGCATGTCTATGGAGGATGGATCTTGCAAGTGGAGGCTTGAGGTTTCTTGAGCTCGCATCTCAAATCATTAATCTATCGAGTTGCTTGAGGGAGGAGGCTACTCATTTGAGCATCAAGGCAACCTCACTACACCCCCGTAGGATTGAAGGTGCATTAGCTAGGTTAGAGATAGCCATTTGTGCTTGATTGAAATTCTTACAGCAATAAGAGATCCTTGGGTCTTGGTGGATGAGTGTGAGCTCCCACTATATTTTTTGTTTTGTTGCTACCAGGACCACAGATTCAAGCTTGAGCACTTGCGTGCCTCAAATCAAACATCGAAGTAGAGTTTCATTCTTGAACCGTGCTTGATATAGGTAGGAGATTTGGGGTTTTTAATATTCAAAACACGTAAGTGTTTTTGGTTTTTGATGAGTAAACAAGTAGGATAAATCATTTTAGTATTTGGGTTTTTATTTTTGTTGCATTTAGAGTAGGATAAGATCAAGAAATCGAAGCGAGTTGCTTTAGGGTTGGTGTTGTAATGAAAGTTGAGAAGGATCAAAGGTTGCTTGGAAGTGAGCTATGGCGGAGAGAAAGAGAAAGAGCAAGAAGAGAGAGGGGAACAAATGGGAAATCCAAGTCACAATGTGTGACCGGGCCTTCCTTTATTCAAACTCTCACTAAGAATAAAGAATAAAGTGACAGTGATGGGTGCCCGCCACTTGCAATGTGCAATGGCGGATACTGTCAGTGTACTAGTACACAAGTGGCTAGGCAAAGACGTCTTTACCCCCAACAACCTCCCACTTAAAAGGTGAATCTTCCCCAGTGAGGAGTGAAAAGAAAAAAGAAAAGACAGTACAATGTGTGCATGTATAACAGGATGAGGAAAAACATCATCTCATCCAACGCCCATCAATCTCCTGAGGAAGCCAAAGTTCTCATTAGTGAGGTTTTTCGTGAGTAGATCTGCAATATTTTTGTCATTGGAGATCTTGACAAGGTCAACAGACTTGTCCTCCACAACCCCACGTATAAACGGATACCTCACCTCAATGTGTTTCGTCTTCACGTGGAAGACTGGATTCTTGGCTAGTTGAATAGCACTCATAGAATCCGAATGTAGCGTAGGTATAGTATCAATCCAAATCTCATGAATCAAATGGCCCAACCATATGGCCTCCTTGCAAGCCTCAATGGCCGCAACATACTTAGCCTCAGTGGTAGAGAGAGCCGCATACTTCTAAACCTTGGGCATCCAAGAAGAAACACCTCCAGCATAGGTAAAGACATAGCCAAAAGTGGACTTCCTACTATCTACATGTCTTGCATAATCAGAGTTTGCGTAGCCCACAACTCCTATATCATGGATACCATAGCAAATACACATATCTTTTGTGCCCTTCAAGTATCTCATGATACCCTTTACAACATCCCAATGCTTTTTGTCAGGTATAACCATATAGGGTGTCACAACACCAATTGCGAAGGCAATATCTAAATGAGTGGCTATCATGGCATACATCAAACTACCCATGGCTGATGCATAAGGGATCTTGGCCATCTTGGGCCTCTGCTCATCCGTCTACGAACAATTAGCCTGTGAAACCTTCACATGAGAAGGTAATGGACAACCAATAGGCTTTACGTCCTACATGCGGAAATGCTCAAGGACTTTATGAATGTACTCTCTCTGAGAAAGGTAGAGTAGTCCTTGATGCCTATCGCACGCGCTTAATGCACATACCAAGAATGTGAGAGGCCTATTATCCCAAATACTTTATCTCAAAGCTCTTCTTCAACTAAGATTTAAGAGCATCTAGCTCATCATGAGCTTTCCCTACTATTAGCGTATCATCCACATAAAGTACCAAAATAAGCAAGGAGCCATCACAAGCTTTCTTCTATAAAGACATAGATCCATAGCAATCTTGCTGTAGCCATGTGACTGCATAAAGGCATCAAACTTCTGATACCACTCCCTAGGTGCCTGCTTCAAGCCATAAAGACTGTTCTTCAACTTGCACACTAGGTGCTCCTTGTCAAGTTCTGCAAAGCCCTTAGGCTGCTCCATGTATATCTCATCATGCGAATCCCCATGTAAGAATGCAGTCTTGACATCCATCTGATACATGTCCAAGTCAAGCTAAGTGACTAAGGCCAAAACCAAGCATAGGGTGGTCATCTTGACCATAAGAGAAAAGACTTCATTAAAATCAACTCCATGATCCTGTTTAAAACCCCTAGCGATAAGTCTTGCCTTATAAGCCATCTTGCCAGTTTCTAGGGGTACTTTTCAGCTTGTACACCCATTTGCATGGCAAAGTCTTCTTGCCCTAAGGCAATGCAACCAAATCCCAAGTCATATTTCCTACCAGACTTCTTATGTGCATTCCTAGTCTGTCTACCCATAAAGACAATGTTCACATGAATCAAAACATGTGTAGTCAAGGGGTGGTAAGTACTGCAAACCAAAAGGCATTTTCATTCCCTTCAAGAACATATGGCCCAAACGGGCATGCCAAAGAGATACATGTGGGATGAAATCCACTGACAAATCATAGTCAATAGAGGGCCCATCAACTACAAGAGGATAGAGGCTACCAGCTTTGGTACCTCTAGCAAGCACAAGTTTGCCACGGGTGATCTTCCAGGCAGAATCTCCAAATGAAACATGAAACCTTGCATCATCAAGCTGCCTTGTAGACATAAGGCCGCGTGTAAGCGGAGGTAGATCTAAATCCTGTAACAAAAAAGTACTGCCATTTGAGAACTACAGCCATACATCCCCAATGCCAACAATAGCAAGTGACCTATCATCACCCAAGCGAATTGAACTAGAGACAATGTGGTAGGAGTGGAACCACTCATGGCATGGTGTAACATGAAATGAAGCACCAAAATCCCAATGCCAGCACTGTGCATACATAGAGTGAACATCAGTCAATGACATAACATCACAAGAGCTAGTTGCAAGTATGTACTCCCCATCGGAGCATCAGTCTGCATGACACTTATCTCCTCAATTTTCATACTGGATTTCACATGCATAATGCTGCAATCATAGGACTTTTCCTGTACTTTGTCTTTTACCTTCTCTTTGTGCTTCTCATTGCGCAACTCATGGCACTGTGATGGGACCTAAAATGGGTCAGCACTGGCTATGCCACTAGCTAGACCTCATACACACAATAGACAACTCCACCACACTGCCTTGTGGGCCAGGAGCCTCTATAATACATCGATGTACACTAGCTAGACTTAATTATGCATTAGCTTATATGTAGTTTAGTGTTTGTTGAGATATCGAGCTCCACTCGTGATATGCCAGGGTGACCGTTGTGCATTTATGTCACCGACTTGTTAGCTGCAGATGCGGTTGGTACACCGCCCATGAATAATAGCTAGATGACAGCTATCCTTATCTACTCTAGTTCGTGGCTCAGTTAGTATGCGACCTTAGTTAGTTGAGTTTGGTTTGAGATCCACTTTTTTTGTACTAAGCCAAAAAAAACTCAAGTACAAAAGAAATAGTTAGTTGAGTTTGGTTACTTGAGTTTTTTTGGCTTACACAACTAAGAAGAGGAAAATAGTTTTCAGCCTCCACCTGTGTGTGTATTCCCCCATTGTGCAAGCAAGAAAGCTACAAGTGAGACTCCTTCCTTCTCTCCCACAATCTTCACATGGTATCAGAGCCTGGTTTGTGGTAAGGAGCTCAAGAAAGCAAACCAAGTTCGCGGTGTTCTGCTAAGAGGACCAGTGTTGCTTTCATTTTTCGAGTTTGGGAGCAAGTCTCTGCAGGTAGCACAGCCGGAAAGTACAAGAGTGCATTGTCTCAGATTGAGAGACCCTTTGCCCTATTTTTTTGATTCGAGGCCATTTCAGAGCCTATTTTGGAGGCGAAAGTTTTCTGCACGCACTCAGGAAAAGGCCTTGTTTTTTGCTATGCGACCACTGTTCTACAGGTCGGTGAAAAGTTACTGTAGAAATTGCATCGTATGCCTGTGCGCAGAGACATTGAGAGTTACAAAATCATCCTTGTTGCCTGTTGATGCAAAATCGTCACTAGGAAGTGACTATGTGGTTAAATACCACTTTCGTCAGTTTTGTAGATTTGCCCTTGTAAGGCTGAAGCTGTGTTTTTTGCAGTGACAGAATTCTTTGCAGTGTTTTGTAATGGCGTCTGATTCTCTTTCGCAGATTGTCACTGAAAAGATTGACAAGAACAACTTCCAAGCATGGAAGTTTAGAATGACGAATTTCCTTATGGGAAAAGGATATTGGGAATTCATTGCAGGAAATGAAGAAGAACCAGTTCTTCTTGATGTTCCCAATCAACAGCAAATGCAGGCATTTAAAGGATGGCATGAGAGAGCCAAAAAAGTTATGTACTGGCTATCTATCGGCATTTCAGACTCTATGATTGTGCATATTCAAGATGCAAGTACGCCAAAGGAGGCATGGGATACTCTGTAAAAAATGTATAGCACAAATATGCAAGCCAAGAAAATGTAGCTCAAGCAAGAGTTGCACAATGTGCAAAGAGAAAGTATGAGCATCAATGACTACCACATGAAGGTGAAGAAGATTGCAGATGCACTTGCTTCCATTGGGTCGCCAATGGAAGATGATGATTTAGTTTTTGTGACCTTGAATGGTCTAGGAAAGGATTATGCACAATTCCAAACATCCATTTCCGTTCGTGAAAGATTTCCTGATGTTGAGGAGTTGATTGCTCTTCTAATTTCTGAGGAGCAGAGAAATGGTGGTGTATCTTCTTCGGGAGGAACTTCAAAAGAAGCTGTCTTCTACTCAAATGCTGGAAGAGGTAGAGGCAAAGGTAGAGGAGGCCGTGGTAGAAATTAGAATATGCAGCAAACTCAAGAAAACCAGTCCTATGGAGGAGGACGTGGTAACTCTAGAGGTAGGGGGAGCCAAAGAGGTCGTGGTGGATGGCAAAGAGGCCAAAATGCAAACAACAATGTTGAATGCTACTACTGTGGTAAAATGGGTCATATGGCTAAAGACTGCTATAAAAAGCAGAATGACATCATGAATGGTAAATTGCAACAAGGGAATTATGCATCTTCTAGTAGACAAGGTGATGACAGAAATGAGCATTTGTTTATGGTGCAGCACATGACCAATTCTGTGACAAGTGAAGAAGAAGGCAACGATGTGTGGTATGTTGACTCAGGTGCATCAAACCACATGACCGGTCATGCAGAATGGATGCAAGATGCAAGAAAAATGGAAAAACTAGGATTTGTGAAGGCTGGTGATGATACTGCACATCCTATTGTGCAAATTGAAAAAATTCATTTGTCTCTGTAGGATGGGAAAAAGAAATACATGTCAGATGTATTTCATGTCCCGAATATCACCAAGAACCTGGTTTCTGTTGGTCAAATGGTTGAGCAGGGCTTGCAGGTCAGATTTAATTCTCATGGATGCTTGTTGAGGATATGAAAAATAAAGGTCGCTTGATAGCAAAAGGAAATAAGAAAGGCAGAATGTTTACGTTGGAAGTAGACATGCCTGAATTGAGTGCAGCAATGTTTGCACATGGGACCGGTGTAGTTGCAGATATTGATATCTGGCATAAACGCATTGGTCATGTTAATGTACAGCGACTTAAATCAATGCAAGCCCAAAATATTGTTGCAGGATTGCCTAAATTCAAGGTTGCAGAAATGCATAAGGTATGTGAAGCTTGTCAATTTGGAAAACAGGCAAGGAAACCATTTCCTAGACATGTTCAAGAGAGTAAGAAGCCATTGGAATTAATCCACTCTGATGTGTGGACTACTAAAGCTGCATCTATTGGAGGCTGTCATTATTTTGTCACTTTTATTGATGACTATAGCAGAAAAGTTTGGGTGTATTTTATGAAAAAGAAAAGTGAAGTGTTTGGGCATTTCAAAACTCTTAAAGCTACGGTTGAAAAAGAAACAAGCTTGCAAATAAAATGCCTAAGGTCAGATGGAGGGGGAGAGTACCTCTGAAATGAGTTTGCAAGGTTCCTGCAGGAGCATGGCATAAAGCAGCAATATTCATGTAGTCATACCCCACAACAAAATGGAATTGCAGAAAGGAAAAACAGGCATATTGGAGAGGTATCTCGTGCCATGCTCAACGAAAATGACTTGCCAGATTTTTACTGGGCTGAAGCAGTTGCTACAACAGTCTACATAATGAACAGGACTCCCACTGCAGCAATACATGGGATGACTCCAGAGGAGAGGTATACTGGTAGAAAACCAGATATTTCTCATTTGAAAAATTTTGGTTGCATTGCCTATGTCCATGTGCCAGATGAGTTGAGATCCAAGTTAGATCCAAAAGCTGAGAAGTGCATCTTTATTGGTTACTCTCTGCAGAGCAAAAAGGGTATAGATGCTATAACCCTTCTACTCATAAGTTTATAGTGAGCAGAGATGTTGTTTTTTATGAGATGAGTAGCTGGTATAAACCAGTAAATGTGATTGATGATGTAGATGCACAAAATGGTAATGCTGCACAGAATTCACAGCAGCAGTCACAAAATATTAGTGGACTTAGAGTGTCCTCTAGCAGTGGTTCACATTCTTCGCCATGGACAGGCAGATTGAGATCAGAAGAATCTCCTCAAAACAATGCAGATAGTGGCATGCACATTTCACGAAAAGAAAAAGAGAAGGTAGATCAGCCCATGTTTGATGTGAATGCAGGTCACTCTTATGTGGATGGTGAATCCAATGGCTCAGAACAGAGCATTGATGATGAGTTGGGTATTCCTTCTATTGTTACACCTAGAGTAAGGAAGACCAGGGATGTTTTGAGAGCACATGGGAGTGAACCTACTTTGTGCAGGTCTACCAAAGCTAGGTATCCTGTGGGTAGGCTGAAATATGATGGATTTATAGCCATTCACTATGCCTATATGGTCAAAGTGATACAGGAACTACAACCCACTTCTTTTGAGTAAGCCATGGGAAAAGAAAAATGGGAGAAAGCCATGGATGAAGAAATGGATGCCTTGGAAGCAAATGCTACATGGGAATTGGTACATTTTCCTAAAGATAAGAATGCAATTGGTTGTAAGTGGGTTTATAAGGTGAAACACAATGCAGATGGTTCTGTGAATAGATATAAGGCAAGATTAGTAGTCAAGGGGTATGCACAAATATATGGCATTGATTATGAAGAAACATTTAGTCCGGTTGCAAGGATGGTAACCGTAAGAGTAGTCATTGCTATGGCTGCATCAAAGGGATGGTCTTTACATCAGATGGATGTAAAGAATGCCTTCTTACATGGTGATTTGCAAGAAGAGGTCTATATGGAGTAGCCACCAGGTTATGTGCATGTATCTGAACCCCAGTCTCATAAAATAGTCAATACTGCAATGTGGACTTCACATACCTGAGTATGCGTCTAGCCGCATCCAAATGTGGTTTCCTTGGAGCCTGCATAAACTGACTTACCAATCCAACAGCATAGCTCAAATTTGGCCTGGTAATAGTCATATAAATCAAACTTCCTACTATGCGTCTATACATAGTAGTGTCTTCTAGAAGCTCACCTGCATCTGTGCTCAGCTTCACATTCTGCTCCAAAGGAACTGAAATAGGCTTACAGCCTGTCATCCCATATTTGGACAGCATGTCCAATCCATACTGCCTCTGCAAGAGCTGTATCCCACTTGGTGATCTAATCACCTCAATGCCCAAGAAATAACACAGCTCTCCCAAATCCTTCATCTCAAACTTCTGCTTCAATAGCATTTTCACATGAAGGATATCTTCATCACTGTCACCTGTCATAATCAAATCATCAACATAAATGACAAGTAGCATAATACCTTTCTCTGTTTTTCTCACATAAAGTGAGAAATCTGCCTTGGAAATCTGAAAGCCAATAGTGACAAGATATTGTCCTATCTTGTCAGACCATGCTCTAGGTGCTTGCTTCAAGCCATACAAGGCTTTCTTCAACCTGCAAACAAACTCAGGATGAACAGCATGCACATAACCTGGTGGCTGCTCCATATAGACCTCTTCTTGCAAATCACCGTGCAAGAAGGCATTCTTTACATCCATCTGATGTAAAGACCATCCCTTTGATGCAGCCATAGCAATGACTGCTCTTATGGTTGCCATCCTTGCAACCGGACTGAATGTTTCTTCATAGTCAATGCCATATGTTTGTACATACCCCTTGACTACTAATCTTGCCTTGTATCTATTCACAGAACCATCTGCATTGTGCTTCACCTTATAAACCCACTTATAACTAATTGCATTTTTACCTTTAGGCAAAGGTACCAATTCCCATGTAGCATTTGCTTCCAAGGCATCCATTTCTTCATCCATGGCTTTCTCCCATTTTTCTTTTCCCATGGCTTCCTCAAAAGGAGTGGGTTCTGGTTCCTGTATCATTTTAACCATATATGCATAGTGAATGGCTGTAAATCCATCATATTTCAGCCTATCCACAGGATACCTAGCTCTCGTAGACCTGCGCAAAGTAGGTTCACTCCCAGGTGCTCTCAAAACATCCCTGGTCTTCCTTACTCCAGGTGTAACAATAGAAGGAATACCCAACTCATCATCAATGCTCTGTTCTGAGCCACTGGATTCACCATCCACATAAGAGTGACCTGCATTCACATCAAACATGGGCTGATCAACCTTCTCTTTTCCTTTTCGTGATACCTGCATACCACTATCTGCATTACTTTGAGAAGATTCTCCTGATCTCAATCTGCCTGTCCATGGCGAAGAATGTGAACCACTACTAGAGGACGCTCCAGGTCCACTAATATTTTGTGACTGCTGTTGTGAATTTTGTCCAGCATTACCATTTTGTGCATCTACATCATCAATCACATTTACTGGTTTATACCAGCTACTCATCTCATTAAAAAAAACATCTCTGCTCACTGTAAACTTACGAGTAGAAGGGTTATAGCATCTATACCCTTTTTGCTGCAGAGAGTAACCAATAAAGATGCACTTCTCAGCTTTTGGATCCAACTTGGATCTCAACTCATCTGGCACATGTACATAGGCAATGCAACCAAAAATTTTCAAATGAGAAATATATGGTTTCCTACCAGTATACCTCTCCTCTGGAGTCATTCCATGTATTGCTGCAGTGGGAGTCCTGTTCATTATGTAGACTGCTGTAGCAACTGCCTCAGCCCAATAAAAATCTGGCAAGTCTTTTTCATTGAGCATGGCACGAGATACCTCTCCAATATGCCTGTTTTTTCTTTCTGCAATTCCATTTTGTTGTGGGGTATGACTGCATGAATATTGCTGCTTTATGCCATGCTCCTGCAGGAACCTTGCAAACTCATTTGAGAGATACTCTCCCCCTCCATCTGACCTTAGGCATTTTATCTGCAAGCCTGTTTCTTTTTCAACCATAGCTTTAAGAGTTTTGAAATGCCCAAAAACTTCACTTTTCTTTTTCATAAAATACACCCAAACTTTTCTGCTATAGTCATCAATAAAACTGACAAAATAATGACAGCCTCCAAGAGATGCAGCTTTAGTTGTCCATACATCAGAGTGGATTAATTCCAATGGCTTCTTACTCTCTTGAACATGTCTAGGAAATGGTTTCCTTGCCTGTTTTCCAAACTGACAGGCTTCACATACCTTATGCATTTCTGCAACCTTGAATTTCGGCAAACCTGCAACAATATTTTGGGCCTGCATTGATTTAAGTCGCTGTACATTAACATGACCAATGCGTTTATGCCAGATATCAATATCTGCAACTACACCGGTCCCATGTGCAAACATTACTGCACTCAATTCAGACATGTCTGCATCCAATGTAAACATTCTGCCCTTCTTCTTTCCTTTTGCTATCAAGCGACCTTTATTTTTCATATCCTCAACAAAGCATCCATGAGGATTAAATCTCACCTGCAAGCCCTGCTCAACCATTTGACCAACAGAAACCAGATTCTTGGTGATATTCGGGACATGAAATACATCGGACAGGTATTTCTTTTTCCCATCCTGCATAGACAAAGGAATTTTTCCAATCTGCACAATAGGATGTGCAGTATCATCACCAGTCTCCACAAATCCTGGTTTTTCCATTTTCCTTGCATCCTCCATCCATTCTGCATGACCTGTCATATGGTTTGATGCACCTGAGTCAACATACCATACATCGTTGCTTTCTTCTGCACTTGTCACAGAATTGTTCATGTGCTGCACCATAAACAGATGCTCATTTCTGTCATCACCCTGTCTACTAGAGGATGCATAATTTCCTTGTTGCAGTTTTCCATTCATGATGTCATTCTGCTTTTTATAGTAGTCTTTAGCCATATGACCCATTTTACCACAATAGTAGCATTCAACATTACTGTTTGCATTTTGGCCTCTTTGCCATCCACCACGACCTCTTTGGCTCCCCCTGCCTCTAGAGTTACCACGTCCTCCTCCATAGGACTGGTTTTCTTGAGTTTGCTGCATATTCTGATTTCTACCACGGCCTCCATATCGGCCTCCTCTACCTCTGCCTCTACCTCTTCCAGCATTTGAGTAGAAGACAGCTTCTTTTGAAGTTCCTCCTGAAGAAGATGTACCACCATTTCTTTGCTCCTCAGAAATTAGAAGAGCAATCAGCTCCTCAAAATCAGGAAATCTTTCACGAACTGAAATGGATGTCCGAAACTGTGCATAATCCTTTCCTAGACCATTCAAGGTCACAGAAACTAAATCATCATCTTCCACTGGTGACCCAATGGAAGCAAGTGCATCTGCAATCTTCTTCACCTTCATGTGGTAGTCGTTGATGCTCATATTTTCTCTTTGCACATTGTGCAACTCTTGCTTGAGCTGCATTTTCCTGGCTTGCGTATTTGTGCTATACATTTTTGACAAAGTATCCCATGCCTCCTTTGGCGTACTTGCATCCTGAATATGCACAATCATAGAGTCTGAAATGCTGATAGACAGCCAATACATAACTTTCCTGGCTCTCTCATGCCATGCTTTAAATGCCTGCATTTGCTGTTGATTGGGAACATCAGGAAGAACTCGTTCTTCTTCATTTCCTGCAACAAATTCCCAATATCCTTTTCCCATAAGGAAATTCGTCATTCTAAACTTCCATGCTTGGAAGTTGTTCTTGTCAAGCTTTTCAGTGACAATATGTGAAAGAGAATCAGATGCCATTACAGAAGACTGCAAAAAATTCTGTCACTGCAAAAACCACAGCTTCACCCTCACAAGGGAAAATCTGCAAAACTGGCGAAAGTGGTATTTGACCACACAGTCACTTCCTAGTGACGATTTTGCATCAACAGGCAACAGGGATGATTCTGTAACTCCCAAAGTCTCTGCGCACAAGCATACAATGCAATTTTTATAGTAACTATTCACCGACCTGTAGAACAGTGGCTGCACAGCATAAAACTGGGCCTTTTCTTGAGTGCGTGCAGAAAACTTCCGTCTCCAAAACAGGCCCCGAAATGGCCTCAAATAAAAAAAACAAGGTCGCCAAGGGCTAAAGCCTTTTCCCGCAGCATATACTGCCCTCTTGCTTCACCGCGAAGGGCGTCTCAACCTGAGACAATGCACTCCTGCACTTTCCAGCTGTGCTACCTGCAGAGATCTGCTCCCAAAACAGAAAATGAAAGCAACACTGCTCCTCTTACCAGAACACCGCGAGCTTGGCTTGCTTTCTTGAGCTCCTTACCACGAACAAGGCTCTGATACCATGTCAAGATTGTGGGAGAGAAGGAAGGAGTCTCGCTTGAAGCTTTCTTGCTTGCACAATGGGGGAAAACACACAAGGGTGGAGGCTGAAAACAATTTTCCTCTTCTTAGTTGTGTAAGCCAAAAGAACTCTAGTACAAAGAAATAGAAGAACCCTATATATGGGTCTCAAACCAAACTCAACTAACTAAGGTGGCATACTAACTGAGCCACGAACTAGAGTAGATAAGGATAACTATCATGTAGCTATTATTCATGGGCGGTGTACCAACCGCGTCTGCAACTGACAAGTCGGTGACATAAATACACAACGGTCACCCTGGCGTATCACGAGTGGAGCTCGATATCTCAACACTTCTGGAAGACCCTACTATGTACAGACGCATAGTAGGAAGTTTGATTTATATGACTATTACCAAGCCAGATTTGAGCTATGATTTTGGATTGGTAAGTCAGTTTATGCAGGCTCCAAGGAAACCACATTTGGATGTGGCTAGACGCATATTCAGGTATGTGAAGTCCACATTGTAGTATGGACTATTTTATGAGATACAGTTGTATGGATACACTGATGCTGATTGGGCTGGTAGTATTTCTGATAGACGATCTACCAGTGGATATGTGTTCTCTTTTGGGAGTGCTGCAGTCACTTGGAGCAGCAAGAAACAGCCTATAATTGCCTTATCGAGCACAGTTGAGTACAGGGGTGTAGCAATGGCTGCATGTGAGGTAGCTTGGTTGCATAAGCTACTTTATGATATGCATAAGCCTTCAGATGGGCTAGTTGTCATTTATTGTGACAACATGAGCAGTATACACTTGGCAAATAACCCAATCTATCATGCTAGAACAAAGCAAATTGAGGTGCATTATCACTATGTGCGCGAGAGGGTTTTACTAGGTCTTATTGATCTAGTTTATGTCAGCACAGAGGATCAGGTAGCTGACATATTCGCGAAGGCATTGGACGCAGAGAAGCTGCGCAAGTTCAAAGACCTGCTTGGTGTGCAGAAATTGGGATTGAGCTCGAGGGGGAGTGTTGAGATATCGAGCTCCACTCGTGATATGCCAGGGTGACTGTTGTGCATTTATGTCACCAACTTGTTAGCTGCAGATGCGGTTGGTACACCGCCCATGAATAATAGCTAGATGACAACTATCCTTATCTACTCTAGTTCATGGCTCAGTTAGTATGCCACCTTAGTTAGTTGAGTTTGGTTTGAGACGCACATATAGGGTTCTTCTATTTCTTTTGTACTTGAGTTCTTTTGGCTTACACAACTAAGAAGAGGAAAACTGTTTTCAACCTCCACCTGTGTGTGTATTCCCCCATTGTGCAAGCAAGAAAGCTACAAGTGAGACTCCTTCCTTCTCTCCCATAATCCTGACAATGTTTACCTTCCCTTCTCCTCAAAGGGATATCCCATAACATATAGGCATAGTTCCTCGTAACACAAACATCAGGAAGCTCCCCTCGGCTGATTGCGGTAGCTCCACTACGATTCTCTTACACCTCGAGGATTGGCCCCAAGATGCATCGCTTCAACATGTAAAACATAATGCACAAACTCCACTCTTTTCTTGTTTTATATGATCGATGAATATATAGATCCTCACAAAACAATCCCAAGGATGCATACAACTGACCTACAGTAAAGGCTCCTTTCCACTCAACGTATAATTCATGTCCTAGGAAGACAATTGCTACGTAATCCAGGACTGATACCATGTCATGCGTCATGCATAGTGCATATGATCCTAGTGTGCAAACAATATTTATCAAATCAGCATTTTGTGATGTGAAAAAAACGGCCCTTTCATGATTTTCACTAAATGTATGCTTCAATGTATGGAGACTAGCACTGATTCCTCGTGCTACTAGCCTCTTAAACTGAAATATCGCAATTCTAAATGGAGTGCACAATCAAATATTTCAAAGATTCACACCCTCTCAACCCTCTCAATCTCTTAACCTCACCCTTTCCCCCTAACGTTTAGGTTATGCTATGCTGCATACGTGTAGTGTATTATTCTGTATGTATTTTTCGTATAAAATGAAAAAAAACATGAACTATGACACATAAACAAAGCCGAACTAAAGCCAAAATTCATGCCTCAGTTTCGTTATATAGCCAAAACCACGAATCATAATTTTTTAGATTTTTATAATGCGAAAATCCTATTTTTTTCATATTTACCTATTTTTCTCTATTTATTTGTGCATAAAATAGATTATCTTCTATTTTATGACTAGTGACTGATTGTGGCAGCTGAAAGATGTTTTTTCTCAGAATTGTATCCCATGTGTACCTCTTTTCCCCACCCGAAACTAATAAAACCTTTATTTTTACACTAAAAATGCACTTTTCAGGCTATGACTTAATTACTACGACTACTTATTATTATGGATCTGCATTTCTTTTTATGCAGAGCCCTCAATCATAATAGAAACAATCTCCAAACAAATTTTTTTTCCATATGAATTCCATTTCAATCATCAAACATAAAAAACAAGTAAATTTCCATTGTAAAAATGAGGCATACCGCTTATTTACATGTTGTGGGTTTTGTGATTAATTTTTTCGGGTTGCTAATGGACCATCGACCAATAGAAAATCTTCAATGCTGAACATCTCCCCTCAGCCTCCTCTTAATCTTGGAGCAATCAGGTTCATGTCGGGCAAGAATCCTTCAACCAGTCTTCATTCTTCTTCATGTGCATGAATTGCCCCTTAAAGGGAGAGAGAGGGAGGAGAGAGAAATACTGAATGCTGATCTCCATGTCCAGGTAGCCAATTCCCAAGGCGAGGGTGGTGATAGGGAGCATGGAGAACCAACAACAAGCTTATCTAATCAGTTGGTATGGTTGCATAGAGGTGAAAGATGGCCTATAGGCCCCCTCTTCCAAAATCATCACATGTTGAAGAGGACACCATCACTTGTTTTTTTCGGCCGCAAAAAAACACCCCTCCCCCCACGAAATCATGTTTTTGTTAGGGGCCCCCAAAGGTATTCCCCAAGGTCACACCCTTTGTCCCTTTAAAACCCATTTACACTTGGCCTTCTTTGGTCTTAGACTCTTGAGCACTACCATTCGACTGTCCGACGACCAAATCAACTTTCAAAAATTCTTGGGCATCCATCGCGAAGTCCCCCACTACGGGCATCTCATAGAGTCTCATACAACAGTCGTAAGAATTATGAAATTTTCCCAACTGTCGCTCGGTGGGTCTTTAAAGCACTTTTGGGGCTTGTCACTTAAAATCATACTGATTGCAGCTGCCGCCTTCGACAAAGTCTATTTTTCCCATGAAATTTAGATTTTTTGGCTATTTTTAAGCACTTCTTAGCGTCAAAAATCATCTCTCATTGGTAACCATAGGATAGGGTGACTCATCCCATCGAATCCCACAAACATATCTACACATAAACACAACCGCAAAGAGCATCAAGTTGATACAGAACAAAACACATCGCAGCTCTCACCCTATCCCCTCACAAAACCAAGGCATGAAATCCATGAGGAGCAGGCCTAGCATAATCTGACAAAAATCCCAAAGCTAGTCACTAACTGACTGCTCTAACATGACCAAGCTAAAAAGAACTATCACAAAGGTCATTCTAAGTGGTGGTCTGAACTGCGTACCTAACTAAGGACAACTCAACGAGGAGCTCCTACTAGACGAGGACTCCTATAGCCTCATCAATAAATGGTGTCTTTTAGCACATTTTTGTTATAGCCTTGGATTTTCCATACTCGGGCATGTAAAAAGATGGGAGCTGAGCATAGTGACCCAAGGAGAATAAGGCATCGACCTCATGTCCTGTCTCTGTACCCAAGAACCTACCAAGCCCTCGCAATGCAATACTTAATCCTTTTCTAACGCTCACTTTTATTTTCGCTCCAACCTTCTTTTATTTGCTTTGCTTTGCTTTTCAGCTAGTTGCCACCCCTATGAAGACAAGGCATCGGCCCCAGGTCTTGTCTCATCCCCAGGAACCTACCAGGCCTTCGCAAGGCGATAAACAACTGCTCAAAGATTTTTCTTTCTTCTCTATTTTTATGGGGGTTAGAACCCCTTTTTACACACCTTTGTATATTCATAGATTTTCTTTTAGATAGTTAGGGTTTTTCCTTGTGGTTATTTTTAGTAGGCTTCTCTAACTGCCCCACACTAACAGGACCTCCTAGAACAGCCACCTAGCAGGTCAACAGAATAGGGTCACTAGAACTCCCATCTAAAATAGGTTTTTCAGTGTCGGACAATGCCGATAGAGGAGGCAATGACTACTCAGACCTCCCCTAGACATACCAAACCTAAACCTGGGACTTCATGCCTTAATTGCCGATCTCCAACAAATAGAAAGAAAGCACCCGTATATACATATATATCATGAATTGCTTAAGGGAAAAAGACTCGGAAAGGGAACAAAACCACTAGAATAGCCACAAGAAGTTTCTTCACAGCAAAGGCTCCCTCCAGTGACTTCGACAAGCTGTGTGATGTAATCACAAACAACAAATTATTAAATGTACCTGCATCAAACAGTCATAGGTCCCTCTTGGCCTAAAGAAATAGCATGTTTTACTACAAACTAACGAGCCCTCTTGGCCTAAAGAAATAAATCATGTCACTACAAAGCTAATGGGCCCTTTTGGCCTAAAGAAAGAAAACATTAAAACTCTTAAAGCAACTAGCCCTCTTGCCTAAAGAAATCAATCAAACCAGATCATATAGATCCCTCCTTGGAAAAAGGCAGATATACAAAAATACACTCTAATCCAAGGGGAAAAATAGGGCTCTTTCCCTAAACTAAATGCATTAAGTTGTGACCCATTCCTCCTGCAGATAGAGCAAGAGGCGTATGCATAACATGTTGTCTGACCAACTTATGGGTCCAAGATAGTAGTGGTAGATGGGCCTCAGCTAGTCTTCGCATTACCCATATCAACCATCGCCTACCATATAATGCCTGGTCTGATAAAACTTCCCACAAGTGACTAGGTCTTGTTTCATTATCAATAACAACATCCAGACTAGGACCACAGTTGAAGAAGAGGTCCTCCTGATAAGCAAATTTGATTTACACTCTCAAAGTCATCAAGTAGGGTTATAGAAGTTTGATGATACATGCGAAGGATGGGATTCCGAGCTATGTATGTCCCATTTAATTGATTTACAATCAGTTGGGAATCCCCTTTTACTAACAACCACCAAATACCACCTTTCTTGGCAATATTTAGTCCCACAATCAAGGCTTTATACTCTGCCATGTTGTTAGTGAATCCTACCCCGAGATAAACAACTAATTTCATTGTAACTCTACATCAGGAATCTCAGATAACTACTCCAACACTCCCTTTTTTATTAGGACTTTGGGACACTCCATCAAAGTATAACGTGTATGTCCACAATGGGTTTACGCAGTCAGCCATCAAGAACTCCCCTATTCGTAATTATGACTGTCAAAATTTAACATATTTAGAGGATGAACTAACAGCTCCATCCCACCTTCTTCATTAAACTCAACACGGATGCTTGTCAAGACTTGTAAACAGTGATGGCAGAAAACTTTAATCTCCCACACAAAGGTACCATCTTCTTGCTCAATCACTTTGTAGCCTTTGCTCCACTAGATAAGCTTTCCCTAATGATATCTTTGATCTAGATATGGGTGCTCCAAATAAGGGATTAACTGCCCCATCAACGAGTTTAAACTCTCCTGCAGGTCTCAGATCAACCCAAGCATGGACCTGTAATGCATTTAGCATGTTAGCATACTCAAAAGTAATAAGGTTTAATCTTATCAAGATTAACCTTATTTTTAAATTTCACTCCATGTAGATCAGTTAATAAAGTTGTGGACTTATTTTTACCTATCCTAACTACCTTGTAAGGGCCATCCCATCTAAGTTCCATCTTTCCTGGAAATAACTCCCTATGCGCATCATAGTATAGAAATAATTGTCCTTTCTTAAAGGTATATTTATTCCCTTTTAGATCATGCAACCGCTTCATCCGACGCTTAGCTACCTCTTGGTGCAACAATCTCTACAATTTAAGCACATCCAAGTGGGCTATAGTCGTAAACCACTCGAATAGGGCATCTTCATCACCCAAAGAATGATTGATTGCAAATCTTATGGTCGGCAACTCAATTTCCAAGGGCAAGACACACTCCTCCCCATAAACTAATTTAAATGGGGTATGGCCAGTGGCTCGCTTAAGCATTGTATTATACGCCCAAACTGCCACATATAATTTTGTATCCTAGTCCTGTTTCTTTTCGGAGACTATTTTGGATAGGATACCCACAAGCTACTTATTGGTACTTTCAGCTTGTCCATTGGCTTGCAGATTATAGGGATTTTTCTTATTGTGCTTGATTTTCCATGCCTTAGTCAATCTTTTAATTACCTTATTCAAAAAATGGGTTCCACAGTCCGATACTATTTTCTTTGGTGGACCAAAACGGCAGATAATCTGCTCAAGTAGAAAACCGACAATCTCTTTTGCATTGTCCTGTCTCATCACCCGTTCTTCTGACTACTTTGTAAAGTTATTAGTAGCTACTATAATGTATCTCTTTTGAGTAGTAGATGACGGGGTAATAGGACCCACAAAGTCAATGTCCCACTTCTCAAATGGAAGAATAGCCATAATAAGCATAAGTGGATGCTTCCTATTCTCTCTATTGTCATGTCTTTGACATGCATCACATCTCTTAACATACTCAAATGAGTCTTGGAAGATGGAAGACCACCAATATGTAGCTCTTAAAGCCTTTTGTGTCATCAACCACCCAATAAAGTGCCCTCCACAATGGAGTCATGGTACTCCTCCAAGATAAATGGAACCTTGTCAGGCATCACACATCAGTGAGATAGATATCATCAACACCCTGCCAATATAGTGTTCTTGCGATCAAGGAAATTTTAAATGCTTGATGTTTAATTTTCCTCTTCTTGGATTTGAATAAAGTAGCTCCAATCTCTCCCGTAGGTAAGTAGTGTGTTATAGTAGCCTACCAAGAGGGAATAAACACCGTATCAATCTTGAACAATGTTTCCATGTCACTTCCTTCAGCCATACCTCTTTTGGATCTTCAAAATCCACAAGACATTCTACAATGCCCTATATCTTCAGTGGCTTGCTCTTGATATCATAATCAAACTCTTGCAAAGTGATTAACCACTTTGCTAAACGATCACGTGCCTCTAACTTTTTCAGCAACAATTGAAGCCCTTCCGCCTTTGTATAAAAACCCACCTTCTCATAAAGAATGTAATGCCTGAACTTTTTGGTTGCAAATACCATTGCAAGGCACAACTTCTCCATATAAGTATAGTTAATTTTTTATATGTCCAATGACTAGCAAAGGCTATTGGATGGTACCACTTTTCCTCCCAAATTTGGAATAGGTAGCAACTACTGATACTATACATGGTGGCTACTGGAAATATATCAAACATTTTGCCTCTTTTAGGTGCTTTTAAAACAGATGCTTTGGCAAGCTTTTGCTTCACATCGTCAAAAGATACTTTGCAAGCATCATTCCATGAAAACTAACAGTTGAAGGACAATAGGTTCATCAATGGCAATGTTCTTTCTACCAAGGCATTGATAACCCTCTGATAATACCCTTGACAGAAAGATATGTACTTCCTTTGGAGTACGTGGCAGACTCATGGCAACTATGACCTTGAACTTTTTAGGGTCAGCTGCAATCCCTACTGAACTAACCACATGGCCTAACAATAGCCCATAAGGCACTCCAAAGACTCACTCCCATGGGTTGAGAGCTATCCAAAATTGTCTGCAACGCTCAAAACACTCCGCAAAATAATCAACTACCTTTCTCTTATGGTGGCTGCCCCCAGGTCATCAATGGATACTTTCAATTCCTCTAGGGAGATGTCACCAAATATCTTTTCGGATGTTCTCTGTCACGAACCAGGTGTATTACATAAACCAAATGCCATCACATGGTAAGCAAAGGTACCGAAGACATTAATAAATGTCGTTTTCAGCTTGTCTTGCTCAATGGTTATACCTCGCAAAGCAATACATGAATGAATATATTTTCCTACCCACTAATTGATCCAAATTTTGGTTAATAAAGGGCAACGGGTAGTAGTCTTTAACAGTCTGCTTATTGAACTCTCTAAATTCTACACAAAGTCGGATTTGATTATTATTCTTCTTTCTAATCACAACTGGCAAACACCATTCAGTATGCTGAACAAGAAAGATCAAACCAGCTTTTCACAACTTTTGTAGCTCCCCAAACAACCTGTTCCCTAGTTCAAAAGGCATACGCCTTACTTTTTGACGTACAGGGCAGTTACCTTCCTTTATAGGAATAGTATGCACAGCCAGACTGGGGGGAATACCCCCAAGTTCCTCATAGCTCCAAGAAAATATGTCATGGAACTCCTAAATCAAGGATACATAAGCCTCTCTCTCTTCCGAATTGAGCATGGAACCTAATTTAATTGGCCGCGAATCATTACGCATACCAAGGTCCAACTCAATAACGTCTGTGTCTCTTATTTGAACTTCAGGCTCTATAATCTCATTCAATGTTATCTGACAAATGTCCTCTGTAGATCCTTCTTTAGATCCATCACTTGATGATGTCTCACTACCAGATGGATCATCTATTGTTTCTAGTTTAGTAGAGGATAAAGGAGCTCTCTCACTCTAAGAAGACTTAGGGTAAGCATCCACTATTACACAATTGGCACCTCTCCCTAGAATCACTCGACCAGTGAGTATATCGACTTGGTAGTCTATTCGTAAGATCCATGGCCTACCTAGCAAAACTCGATAGCTAGGACGCCCTAAAAATATTATCACCCTAAATTCCAAATATCATTCCATGCTTGCAACAGTAACATGGACTTTAGTGATGCAACCTTCTAGTTGTCTTAGACTATCATCCGCTATCCTAAGAAGTGTGGAGCTGTCTTTTTGAATTTCGAGACCTAGCCTCTTCATCAAGTCTGAACTCATGATATTGACAGAGGACCCAGTGTCCACGATACCATGCTCTACTAATATTCTATCCAGGTATGCTGAAACCATGGGGCAATGCTTTTCAGCATGATCGAACCAATCCTCTCCCACTCGTGCTATGCCCAAAGGTTCTACAATATACCCAATACGTAGGATTTTCTTGAATTCCTTGCATACTCTTGGAGAAAGTTTAATCAATTGAAAGAGATTCATGTCTGGTTTAACTTCTTTCAAAGAGAACTTGCTAGATCAAAGTCATGGTAGTTAGCCAGAGTTCTCTTCTCGCGCCAAACCATTCTCTCCTTTGGTCTTTGGACCGGCTTTGGTGCCTCCTTTTTAACTTTTGTCTACTTTCTTGGCATTCCTTTATCCTTCTTGGGATCAAATTTACTATCAACAGGCCTTAGAGGTCCACCTTCCATATCAAGATTCAAACCTTTCTTTCCCCTAGACTCTTGATTAGGGTTTCCCTCGACAGGTTTTACAATTCCTTTATCACCCTCTTTAATCTTTTGACCTCTTGTTACGGCTCGTAGGTTAGAAGTTTCAGCATCATTGACACATACAACCTCAATAAGATTGACTCCACTACCATGAGGCAACTTCTCTACAATACCCTTTCCTCGTTGTAGTATTTTTCTTGGTCCCTCACCTGCTGGAGATTATTCCCTTGTGCACGATGGTTAATTGGACTTGGCAATTTACTCCCTTGTTGAAGAGAAATGGTCTTACTCCAATAGGTAGCAGCTAAATGGCCAGACTTTCCGCAAATATCGCATTTGACATTCGAACAATTCCTATGGAAATGTTGGCCACCACACCACTTACAATTGAATCTTGAGGGGGCACCCTCTTTAGGGTATCAACTCCCTATCAAATTCTGTTGCTTCTTAAGCAAATTGACATCCACTGTTATTTATCTATATTGTTCAGAAATCATATCGGTGTAGTGCTTCATCATGTCCTTAACTTTGCCAAGGACATTAGAGGCACTCGACTCATAGCCGCAATCATATGTCTGTCATCCCATCAACCTAACCACTTGACTAGGAATCGACCGCTGACCTACTGGGACAACATACGAGTTTATTGTTTGGCCCCCGCTATTTAGTGAGGCCACCTGACTAGCCATAGGCATAGTCATACTATTGGGAGGAGCTGGTAACATAGGCAGATTTAGCATAATACTTCCTCTTCCATTCACATTTGACATGGGGTCCCCTTGACTCCTGTTGGTCAATGCCAAATTATTATCATTCCAATTTATCCTTGCTGCATAAGTCGCTTACAAGCGTGACTCTACTCCTTCTGCTTGGGTGATAGCAGTGTCAATGTCAGCCAAAGTGACACTACTGAGCTGCACCTAGATATTGAAATCCAATCCATGTAGGAAATATTGTAACTATGCAGTTGGTGGAATGGAGATATAGGTATTAAGTTTGCAAAGAACTTGCTTTAGCTTCTTGGCATAGGCCTGGACATTCTCATTTGGCTCTTGGTATATTACATTCAAGACACGTGACCAATACTGTCCACCCCTCTCAGGAGTAAACTCTCTACGGAAGGCTGTGAAGAATTGGTTACTGCTAGTTATGGTTCCAGTCTCTAGACCGTGATACCACACTACTGCCCTTCGTTTTAGCGTAATGTTGAATAACATCATTAGGTGTCCTTCATCTTGGATTCGATAGTTGAACATGAGTGTTTGAAACTCCTTAATATGGAGTTCTCCATCTTCTTCTGCCAACCCATGGAATATGGGCAAAGATGCTCCTAATTCCCATAAATCTAGTGTCCCTGCTAGAATTGCATTGGGTTGTGCCATGGCTACAACCAGATTGACAAAAAGAGTTTGTGTAGGTAAAACTACACCCCCACTTGAAGTGGGTTGATTGATTGAAAGTGGGGAACTGCTAAGACTTCCACTTGTGCTCAAAGGGCTACTTATGATACTTAAGTTATTAGAACCACTACCACTTATGCGTAGTGGGTTGCTTCTTTGGGGGGGAATAACGCCTTACAATCTCCAACTGCCAACTAGCCCTCTCAACACATTCTGCTTTTTGTATTTCGGCTTGACAATTCTTGTCAGAGGACATAAACCAACTATTTGGTCCCTAGAAACCCTAGATTCGGAACCACCACTTATTGGTGGCTCTTGACAGACCCACCACTTATGGGACCTAAAATGGGTTGGCACTAGCTATGGCACTAGTCAAACCTCATGCACGCAACAGACAACCCCACCACACGGCCTCGCAGGCCAGGAGCCTCTGTAATACACCAATGTACACTAGATAGACTTAATTATGCGTTTGTAGCTAATATGTAGTCCAACGTTTACCTTCCCTTCTTCTCAGAGGGAGATCCCATAACATATAGGCATAGTGCCTCATAACACAAATATCAAGAAGCTCCCCTTGATCGATTGCCGCACAACTCCACTGTGACTCTCCTACACCTCGGGGATTGGCGCCAAGATGCATCGCTTCAACATGTAAAACATAACGCACAAACTCCACTCTTTTCATGTTTTGTACGATCTAGGAATATATAGATCCTCACCAAATTGTCCCAAGGAAAGTATACAACTGACCTACAGCAAAGGCTCCTTTCCACTCAATGTATAAGTCATGTCCTAAGAAGACAATTGCTATGTAATCTAGGACTAATACCATGTCATGCATCATGCATAGTGCATATGATCCTAGTGTACAAACAATATTTATCAAATCAGCATTTTGTGATGTGGAAAAAAAACCATTTCATGATTTTCACTAAAGTATGCTTCGATGTATGGAGACTAGCACCGATTCCTCTTGCTACTAGCCTCTTAAACTGAAATATCACAATTCCAAATGGAGTGCACAATCAAATATTTCAAAGATTCACACCCTCTCAGCCCTCTCAATCTCTTAACCTCACCCTTTCCCTCTAACGTTTAGGTTATGCTGCGTTGCATAGGTGTAGGATATTATTATGTATGTATTTTTTGCATAAAATGAAAAAAAAACATGAAATATAGCACATAAACAAAGCCAAACTAAAGCCAAAATTCATGCCCCAATTTTGTTATACAACCACAACCACAAATCATAATTTTCTAGATTTTTATAACACAAAATCCTTTTTTTTCCATTTTTAGTTATTTTTCTCTATTTACTTATGCATAAAATAGATTATTTTCTGATTTATGACTAGTGATTGATTATTGTAGCTGAAAGATGTTTTGTCTCAGAATTTTATCCCATGCGCATCTCTTGTTTCCACCCGAAACCCATAAAACCTTCAATTTCACTCTAAAAAGGCGCTTTTCGGGCTATAATTTAATTATTACGACTACTTATTAGTATGGATCTGCATTTCTTTTTATGCACAACCCTCATTCATAATAGAAAAAAGCTCCAAATTTTTTTTTGTTCCATATGAATTCCATTTCAACCATCGAACATAAAAAATAAGCAAATTTCCTTTGTAAAAATGAGGCATACCGCTTATTTGCGTGTTGCGGGTTTTGTGATTAACTTTTTTGGGTTGCCAATGGACCACCAACCAGCAAAAAATCTTCAATGCTGAACATCTCCTCTCAGCCTCCTCTTAATCTTGGAGCAATCCGGGCAAGTATCCTTCAACCAGTCTTCATTCTTCTTTATGTGCATGAACTGCCCCTTAAAGGGAGAGAGAGGGAGGAGAGAGAAAGATTGAATTCTGATCTCCATGTCCAGACAACCAATACCGAAGGCGAGGGTGGTGATAGGGAGTATGAAGAACTAGCATCAGGCCGATCTAATAAGTTGGTATGGTTACATAGAGGTGGAAGATGGCCTATAGGCCCCCTCTCCCAAAATCCTTGCCTGTTGAAGAGGACGCCATCACCTGTTTTTTTTGCCACAAAAAAAAGCCCCCTCCCCCCACGAAATCAAATTTTTGTTAGGGACCCCCAAATGGAGCCTCCAAGGATCACACCCTTTGGCCCTTTAAAACCCATTTACACTTGGTCTTCTTTGGTCTTAGACTCTCGAGCACTACCATTTGACTGTCCAACGTCGAAATCGACTTCCAAAAATTCCTAGGAATCCATCTCAAAGTCCCCCACTATTGGGCATCTCCCAAAATCTCATACGATAGTCAGATAAATTATGAAAAATCCCCAACCGTCGCTTGATGGGTCTTTGAAGCACTTTTGGGGCTTACTGCTTAAAATTGTATTGATTGCAGCTGCCGCCTTTGATGAAGTCTATTTTTTCCCTAAAATTTGAATTTTTTGGCTATTTCTAAGCACTTCTTGGTGTCAAAAATCATCTCACACTGTGGGCGTATATGACCCTTCTTGCTACAACGATGACATGTCACATTAGCATTTCTCCCACAAGACTTGCTGCGCGACTTACCACGTGACTTAGACCTAGACTTCTACGAGTCTCTACCACGGCCATTCCCATGGTCATTCTTGCCATTACCATCTCTACCTCTAACAATCAAAGCATACAACACACGAGAGACATCCAAGTTCTTACGGTTGATCTCTTCTTACAAAAGAGCACTCTCTACATCGAGCATGTTCAAAATAGTAGTAGGAGCATATAAGGTAGTGCAGAATACATCCATGACTCACTTAGAGTCGGTATCAAGCAAAAAAATGGAGTAACCTCATCATTAAAGGTTATACCCTGCAAAGTCAAGTTCTTGAGAATAGCATCGAACTAGCTCAAACGAGCACACATTGTTATATTCTCCCTCATGCGCAGGTCCATCACCTCTAAACAATGTAACTAGCATGTAGTAGTGGCATAGGCCAAGCATGTCAAGACGACCGGTCAGACATAGGTAATATACATGCCATATGGCAATGTCGTACCCCAAAGGTCAATACTTCATGGCATATCCCAAAGACAACCCGAAACCAATACGCATAACCAAACATGAAGTAATAGGCTTCAGCCCATTCTTGTATAGTAGTGATTTACTGTTCAAAACTGAGTATTTTCAGCAAGAAAATCATTCCAAAATGATGGCATAACATTGTTAGACTTCAAGCTCTACTTAGTTTTCTTTGGTGTGAATGGTCCTATAGTGACCTTAGGTTGTAGTACTCCTTTTTTTGGTTATGATTGACTAATAATGCAAATGTGTGTGAGAGCTCTTTGCTTTGCAATGTTTTTGTCTCCAAACATGCTCACACTTTCATCATGGTATCAAAGCATGGTTCTGGCAGAGAGCAAGCATAACCGGGAGCTTATGGACTGTAGTCAATGGCAATCTCAAGTAAGTGGTATGTAGCTGAGATATCTTCTCATCAATGCCTATGAGACATTCAAGGGAGCCCATAGAGTTGAGTGTTGACTAGTTAGGAATCAACTAGAGCGTGTGCTACTGGTACTTTAGATCTATGCCGGCATGGACAACAATGTGAGTAGCCATGGCAATGATATTTGCACATGAGACAATCTATGGATAGGTAGCCTTCAGTCTTGTCTTCACATTATCTATGAACAGCAACATCAACATGGAGTGAGCAGCCATGTCAGCATGGAGTAAGCAACCATGTCAGCGTGGAGTGAGCATCGAGATCAGCATGGACAGTACTATGGACTTAGAGATTGCATTTTTTCCCTGACTGTCTGACAGCATGGGCAACATCTGAAGATTGTGCATATTTCTCTTGATTGATAACATGATCAGCAACAACTGAGCTATTGTGATACTTGAATGCATCACTGCAAGATATCACTCTTGTGTTGAGGATTCCTGATGAAGAGGAGTTAATGGCTGAAGATAAAGAACTTGTCTATGCTTGTTGAAGTTAGGGTCAAGCAAGGGAAAAAATGTGGTTCTTGGGCTGGTTTGTCATGGATCACTTCTAAACTAGAGCTGAATTTGACTGGAATATGAGTGGTACTATGCCGCATTGGGAGCATAAGGCACTGGTTCATGGAGCTCTTTGGCATGAGATTGAGAGTCCATGTTTATTAATGGAATGCTAAGTCAGTGATCACAAGCTATGAGCTGTAGCAACATACTTGTTTGGAGTTTATGAATCATCCTGAGGGCTGAATACCTTCTAAGAATACACTATTTGCATCTTGGATGTACTACTTGTGTTGTCTCCAATGTATGGGCAACACTACTATCAATAAATCAAGATTCTCTTTGTCTACAATGGGTATATGTGTCAATAGTTGGTTGGCATCATTGCAAGCTTGTTAGAGATGAATGGCTACAATTCAAGAGAGTGACATGATCAGAATCTGAAAGGTCTATCCATATTCAGTAATTAATGAAAAAGGAATAGAACTTGGAAGTTGAGCACAAATGTTGACATTGAATTTGTCATGCAACTTATGTGTTGAATATTCAAGCAAACAATTTGAAGGAATAGTGCATGTCATATGTTGTAAGGAAGTCTGGACATGTTTTTTTACTGAAAATAGCTCACTGTAGTATGCCTTCATGCTCATACATGCGTGAATGCTGCTATATGATTATGCCTTACTATTTGGGTTGATAAGAGCAAAAAGTGTGAAATAAAGTTATGTTGAATATTGCAATTTTTTGCAATTTCAGATTGTTGAAAGTTTTTTTTTCTTACTTGAATACGAGAAGCTTGTGTTACTATGATGTTCACAATTCTTAAGTGTTGATGCTCAACTAAGAGTATGCATGTTGGGGACAAGTATGGAAGCTTAGATAATGTGTATATTGCAATGATTTTATTGTTGAAAATAGAAGGACTAAAATTGTCCTAAACATACAGTGAATAGAATAATTGTTTTGACCAAAGTGTTGCTGAAAACTGTCATTACATTGGAAGACTGAAACCGAGTTTGCAAATGGCAAATGCTCACAAAACAGACAACATTACCTAGATTGTGGGGAAAAAGCTTGACATCAACAATTATGTCATATGGAAGTTCCACATGGAGAACTTCTTGATAGGGAAAGGCTACTGGGAGCTAGTGACTAGAGTGGAGGATGAGCCTAAGCTGCCTATAGGTGACAGGTATTCAACACAAGACCCATCTGTGAGCTCATCAAGCATGGACGGAGATAGCACACAAGGTTTTGCATTGGTTGTCACTATGTATATCAAATGCCATGGTAATGCAAATAATGAATTGCAACTCTCCTAAGGATGTCTGGGACATTTTGATCAGATACTATGGCACCACTACAAGTGCCAAGAAGATACAGTTAAAGTAGAAGTTTAACAACATGGAGAGAAAGGGCAGGTCCATACAAGACTATGTGACAGATATCAAGACCATTGTGAATCAGCTGGCATTTGTGGATACTCAGGTTGAAGATGAAGATATGGTTGTTGTGACTTTGAATGGCTTGGGTCTAGAGTATAATTCTTTTGATTCTTTTGTGTCTGTGCGGGCTCAAATGCTAGATTTCAACAAGCTGGTTGCATTGCTTATCCATGAGGAGGTTAAACTTGGCTTGGGTACTAGCTCTAGTAGTACAAAAAGTAAGGATGTAGTCTTTTATTCAAATCAACGGGGCCGTGGCAACCATGGTAAAGGCTATGGTTTTGGCAGAGGAGGCCATCAAAATGCATCCTATGGCAATAATAACCAGCATGGATCAAATGCAACAGGAAGTGGAAACTTCAAAGGCAGGGGGAGATCTAGCTCTCTTGGTAGAGGCACTTGGCAGTAGCAGCGCCCATCTGACAATCCAAATAAGGATAAGGATTGTCATTAATGCAGAAATTATGGTCATATTGCAAAGGAGTGCTGGAAGAAGTAGGGGAATCACAAGGCTAAAAAGCATGGACACTTTGCTTTGTCCAGTCAGGCAGGTGATGCTTCAGGAGATAGACTGTTCGCCATGTAGTATATGAAAGACAGGGATGTTGAAAAATCCATTGAAGATGCAGTATGGTACATTGATTCAGGGGCATCGAATCGCATGACCCCTCACGGTGATTGGTTCACTGATGTGGTGGCTGAGAAAAATGGCTATGTATGCACTGGTGATGACACGCAACATAGCATTGAGCATAAAGGCAAAGTGCCTCTTGTGATTCATGATGGTAAGAAGAAACACTTACATGATGTATTGCATGTTCCATTGATTACAAAGAACCTACTGTCTGTAGGCGAGATGATCGAATAGAACTTGTAGGTTAGGTTCAATAAGCATGGGTGCTTTATTGAAGAATTTGAAAATGGATGCAAGTTGATTGCTTACAGTCATAGGAATGGCAGGATGTTTACTTTTGATGCCACTTTGCCAAAGCTGAATTCAGCTATGTTTGCCCATGGTTCTAGCAGTGTCAAAGATTTGGAAATTTGGCATAAGAGAGTTCGGCATGTTAACTTGCACAGGCTGCAAATGATGGAGAAAAAATAGCTTGTTATAGGTCTACCCAAGTTTGCATGTTATGACATTGGTCATGTCTATAGTGCTTGCCAGTTTGGAAAACAATCTAGGTTTCCATTTCTTAAGCATGTAAGGCGGCAGAGCACACATCCGTTGCAGTTAGTGGATTCTGATGTCTGGGGGCCAGCCCATAATGCATCTATGGGAGGCTCTAGGTATTATGTGACATTTATTGATGATTATAGTCACTATACTTGGGTATATATATTGAAGGAAAAAGATGAAGTGCTGGCTGTTTTTCAGCAGTTTAAGAAGCAGGTAGAGATGGAGTTTGATTGTTATATCTCTTGTTTGAGATCAAACAACGGTGGTGAGTATGTGTTAGATGCTTTTGACAGGTTTTTGGTTGAAAATGGCATACGCACGTAGCTTATTTTTGCTGCTATACTCCACAGTAGAATGGAGTGGTTGAATGTAAGAAAAGAGTGTTGATGGAAGCTACTCATGTGATGATGAATGAGAAGAGTATGCCATTGTATTATTGGGTAGAGGCTGTTATGATAGCCATATACATTCTTAACAGGACTCCCACCTCAGGTATTCATGATGTGACACCTTTTCAGAGGCTGTATGGCTACAAGCTAGATGTAAGTCACATGAAGGTATTCGGTTGCATATCTTATGTGCATATCCTTGATGAGAAGAGGAAGAAGTTAAATCCTAAAGCACATAAGTGTGTCTTTCTTGGATATTCACAGGAGAAAAAGGCATACAAATGCTATGATCCCTCTACTCAAGAGACACTAGTGAGCAAAGACGTTATCTTTGATGAGATGGCATCATGGTATGCACCACCTTTTACAATGCGATCTGATATGTCTTCTACACATGTGTCTACAGTTGATTTGCAGTAGAGTATTGCATTGTCAAGTCCTACAGTGGCAAATGGTTATTCTCTTATGTCTCCTTGGATGGGTAGATTGAGGAGGACTATAACACCATCCACTGACGGCATTATGTCAGTGAGGGGGAGACATGATGTAGTGGACAATAAAGGGAAGGAAAAAAATTTTGAGGATGCATCAAGTTTGATGACACCTAGTATTATGATTTCAGGAGGCTATGACTCTACTGGCAGTTTAGACAATGAGCTTGGCATTTCGACTATCTATACGCCTGGCATGAGGCACAGTAGGTACATTCTGCCTCATGAGAGAGGGGAATCAAGCAGTGCACCACAACTGAGATGCTCGTAGAGAATCATGTATCATGTTGACAGGTTGACTTAGAGTGGTTACTCTGCGAAGCACTATGCTTATATGACAAAGGTGATGGAAATTAAAGAACCATGTACATATGCTGAAGTAGTGGAAGATGAGCATTGGTGCACAGCTATGGATGAGGAAATTGATGCCTTGGCTAAAAATGCAACATGGGACCTTGTGCCACTTCCTACAGGGAAAAAGACCATTGACTGCAAATGGGTCTATAAGATCAAATGCAAGTCAGATGGTAGTATTGAAAGGTACAAAGCTAGGCTAGTTGCTAAGGGGTATGCTCAACAGTACGGACTTGATGAGAGCAGAGTTTTGATGCCGAGAAGTGCTTATAAATAGCTAAAAATTATGAATATCAAGGGAAAAATATTCAACGTCAAAGGCGGCGGCTCGACCTAGGATGATTTTAAGCATCAAAGTGCTTTAAAGGGGCACGAGCGACACTTGTTGATTTTTGATAATTTTTCAAATTGCCGTGCAGGTTGTTAGGAGTTACCGGCCAATGCGGGATACCGAGCCAGACGCCCAAGATTTTTCAGAGCTCAATTCGGAGTCCGGACGGGGAAATGGCCAAGAAACCGGTCAAGATGCGAAGAGGTGGACATTAGAGTGGTCAAATGGGTAAGTGACCCTTGGGGCCCAAATTTCATGCCACATGAAATGTAGGCATTAAAAAATCGTGATGAGGAAGAAGAAGGCGTGCAAGAACAGGGCACCGATTTTTGCGCTCCATCCTTGGGGATGGAGATGGCAGCCTACAAGCAACCTACCCAACTGACATTACCCCCGATCTACCCTCTATATGCTGACTCTATCATCTATCTTCGCTCCTCAAATGGTGGCCTCAATGGAGATCTCTGATTTCAGTCTTTCTCTCTCCTCCCTCCCTCTCCCTTAAGGGATTGTTCTTGTGTGGAAGAAGACAATGAAGAATGATGGAGGAAAGCTTGTCCGGATGAGACCGGATTGCTTCCCAGTGGATGAAGACATGAAGAGTGCTGTTTTTGAATATGTTGGACATTGAATGAGGGCTGACGCATAGTCCCATAGCAAAACTGAGATCCCGAGACACAAAGCCTAAGCGGTAATTCAATTTTTATGAAGAAAAAATGAGTTTTTATGCTATTTGATTGATAAAATATTGTTCCCATGGGCTGATTATGCATTATGTTGTTGTTTGCTATGAGTTTGATTAGTTTATGCTTAGAAAATCAGAAAATCATAAGTGTTATGACTGAAATTAATGGTATAAAACCTGTAAAACATGTGTTTAAGAGGCAAAATGGGGATTTTTTGCAAAATAAAGGGGAGACATGAGATATAACATCAATAAAACCTAAAATTTTGCTGTCAAAGAACCTAAGGGCCACAGCCCACAATCAATCTTAATTTCTAGTCATTTTTTATTGAAGAAAATAGAGGAAAAATACCAAAAAATGGCAGAAATGGGTTTTAAATGGGAGAAAATTAGGAAACGATAAAAGGAAAATTCCAAAAAATCACATAAGTATTTGTGCAATGTATAATGAAGGTAGAGCACGAGGTTAGCCTTGGTTTACCCTCATTTCTATGTTTTTGTTTGTATTTATTGCTTTCTCTACAAAGAAATACACATAGAACGACTCTTACACCTATCAACGATTGCAAAACATTAAACGGTAGGGTGAGAGGAGAGTTTGAGCGTCAAAGTACACTCTTATATTTGATTTATATGTTGCATCATGGCTATAGAACGTTGTTTTCAAATAAAGGAAAAGGCAGCATGAGTGTAAGGCTCAGTGTCTCTCCTCGTTTCAATACATAAACGTTAGCATGGAAATCATGAAAATATTGGTTTCGCACGATGCACAATGCTGATTTTCTATTGTTTGTGCACTAAACCATTCACATTATGCACTATGCATGGTTCATGGTATCGAAGGAAAATCTCCTGGAATGCATAGCAATTGTTTTCTTAGGACTTTGACCCACGATTGAGAGTGTGAGGTTATCCCTTGCCGTGGGGTAGAGGGTCGGTTTCCTAAGGGACTGTGAAGTAAGAAAGCATGGTATATCTCTTGGAAATACGAGAAATATAAAAGAGAGGACTTTGTGCTCATATGTGTTATATGTTTAGCAACGCATCAAAGGGCCAATCCCTGAGATGTAGGAGAGCTGCAGTGGGGCTCCAACTATTAGTCGGTGGAGGGCCTCCTATGTGTCTGTGATCATGGCATTGCCAATGTATAAGGGTTCTTCCTTTGAGGAGTTTTAGGGAAATGTTGGACTATGAACTATAAACGTAGGAATTAAGCTTTAGGGTGGTTTGTCCTTTAGCATTAGATTGACGCTCCTAGTCCGCGAGGCCGTGAGGGTGTTTGTGTGTCATGAGCATGAGGTCCGGCTAGTGCTATAGCCAGTGCCGGCCCATTTCAGGTCCCATCAGTGGTGTGTCTGCCGGGAGCCACTTATAAGTGATAGTTTTCGGATCTAGGGTTTCTAGGGACCAAAAGGAAGTTGGTTTATGTCCTCTGACAAGGACCGTCAAGCCGAAATCTAGAAAACAGAATGTGCTGAGAGGGCTAGACAGCGGTTAGAGATTGTAAGTCATTATTCTCCTCAAAGGAGTAGTGCAATACGTATACAAGCAGTGGTCTTAGTCATTTAACTACTCCACCTATTCCATTAGGTGCAGGAGGAAGTGTAAGATCTTCCTCTCCTCCACCAAGTTTACCCACTTCAAGTGGGAGTGTGAATCCGTCACTTCAAGCTCCTACTGCTAATCCGATTGTCACCATGGCACAGCCTATTGCGATTCCTGCAGGGACGCCGGATTTACCAGCCTTAGGAGTTCCCTTGCCCATTTTTAATGGGTTAGCGGAAGAGGATACAGAATTTCACATTTGTGAATTTTAGAGATTGATGTTCAATTATCGCATCCAAGACGAGGGACATCTCATGATGTTCTTCAATATGACGTTAAAAGGAAGGGCTGCGGTATGGTATCACAGCATAGAGTCTGGAACCATAACCACAATTGATCAATTCTATACAGCTTTCCGAGTAGAATATGCCCCTGAAAGAGGTGGCCAATATTGGTTGTGGGTCTTGAATGTAACACGTCAAGATCCTCACGAGAATGTAAAAGCATACGCTAAGAAGTTGAAGGAAGTATTTTGTATTGTAAGTTGCAAACGTACATTCCCATTCCGTCGGCTGCCCAATTGCAATACTTTTTGCATTTGTTGGACTTTAATATCCAAGTACAATTGAGCAGTGTGGCCTTGGTAGATATAGACACTGCTATTACGCGGGCAGAGGGAGTAGAAGCACGATTACAAACGGCCTACTCCTCTCGAATGAATATTAATGGGGGTTTAGTACCTGGCGGCAATCCATCATTGACGAATGGAAGTCAAGTGATGCCTATGACTAACCCTATTGGGAGAGGGAGTGTGGTTCAGAATGTACCTTTACTGCCAGCTCCCCCTAGTGTGACTATGCCTATGGCAAGTCAGTTGGCTCCACCAAATGTTGGAGGCCAAGTTTCAAATTCGAATGTTGTTCCTGTGGGTCAACATCCAATGCTAAATTAGATTGTTAGGCCAATGGAACGACGGGTCGATGATCGAGGCTACGAGTCGAGTGCATCTAATGTCCTTGGCGAAGTTTAGGACATGATGAAGCATTATACCGATATGATTTCCGAACAATATCGACAAATAGCCGTCGACGTTAATTTTTTGAAGAAGCAACAAAACCTGATAGGGAGTCGACGCCTTGAAGAGGGTGGACCCTCTAGATTCAGTTGTAAATGGTGTGGTCGACAGCACTTCCCCAGAAACTGTCCAAATGTGAAATGTGACATTTGTGGGAAGTCAGACCATTTAGCTGTTACCTGTTGGAGTAAGATTAGTTCCCTCCAACAAGGGAGTAAACAACCGGGCCCAGTGAATCATAGAGTGCAAGGAAATAACTTGCAGCAGAATGAGGCACCAAGACAAATATTGCAGAGGGGAAAAACAACTATAGAAGAGTTGCCACAAGGCAATGGAGTCAGCCTTATTGAGGCTATATGAGGTAATTATGCTGAAACCTCTAACTTAAGAGCCGTGACAAAAGGCCAAAAGTCTAAAGAGGTTGGCAAAGATAATACAAAACCGGTTGAGGCAAACCCTAAACAAGGGGATAAGGGGACGCAAGTCTAGAGTCCTAGTATGGAAGGTGGACAGCTAAGACCGGTTGACAGGAAAGGCGACCCTAAGAAGGATGAAAAAGTGCCAAGAAAGAAGGCAAGAGCTAAGAAAGAAGTACCCAAACCAGTTTGAAGACCAAAAGAGAGGATGGTTTGGTGAGAAAAGCGAGCTTTGGCTACTTATCATGACTTTGATTTAGCAAGTTCTCTCAGCGAAGTCAAGCCAGATGTGAATCTCTTGCAATTGATCAAATTATCTCCAGGAGTACGCAAGGAATTTAAGAAGATCCTGCGTATTGGGTATATTGTAGAACCCTTGTGCATCGCGGGAGTAGGGGAAGATTGGTTTGACCATGCTGAAAAGAACTGCCCTAGGATTCCAGCTTATGTGGATGGAATATTAGTGGAACATGCCATTGTAGACACTGGATCCTCTGTCAATATCATGAGTTCAGAATTGATGGAGAGGTTGGTTCTAGGCATCTAGAAAGACAGCTCCACCCTTTTGAGAATGGTGGATGATAGTCTAAGACAACCAGAAGGTTGCGTTACTAAGGTCCATGTTGTCAAGAATTGCGTGGTGGGGGGACTTGCTCAAGATGCTGCACCGAACACACACAGAATGCACAAGGAGAAGCTCACTCAAGAGACAAGAAGAGAGATGGAGGCCAAAACGTTTTCTTGATGGTTTCTTCTTCTTCTTCCACACACTTTACAATGTACATAAAGTATAGATAAGATACAACATAAAGGAAAGTGGCCCACTAAGTCAAACAATGCATAACCGACTAAACTAGTCGACTGGCGCTATAACTATGCCAGCTGTAAATAGGTGTAACAACCTGAATATAATAAGTAATGAGTTAGTGGCTATGTGAGAGTCATAATGACCACCAACGTGCTAAGTGTAGACGTGTGGACCCATCTAACCAGGCGGTCCATCATCAATGTCTGCATGTGTTGAGCTTGTCATCTCAACACTCCCCCTCAAGCTTAATTGCATCTCTGCAACTCCAAGTAAGCTTCAAAACTTTTGAAGCTTCTCTGTACCCAATGCCTTCGTGAAGATGTTAGTTATCTGATCCTGTGTGCTGACATACACCGAGTCAATCTCACCTGCTAGTACCTTCTCTCTCACAAAGTGGTAGTATACTTCAATATGTTTTGTCCTCGCATGGAACACAGGGTTCCTAGCCAACTGTATACTGCTCATGTTGTCACAATAAATGACAACTGCACCTTCCACCTGCACATCTAAATCAGCCAATAACTTTTGCAACCATACTACCTCACATGCTGCAACAGCAGTACCTCTATACTCAGCCTCTATACTCGACAAAGCAACTATAGATTGCTTTTTGCTGCTCCAAGCAACTGCTGCACTACCAAGAGAGAACATGTATCCACTGGTAGATCTTCTATCAGACATACTACCAGCCCAATCTGCATCTATGTATCCAAATACCTGTACATCTGTACCTGCCTCATAGAAAAGTCCATAATATAATGTGGACTTCACATATCTCAATATGCGTCTGACTGCATCCAAATGTGGCTTTCTAGGTACTTGCATAAACTGACTCACAAGACCAACAACGTAGCTCAAGTCTGGCCTTGTAATGGTCATGTAGATCAAACTCCCCACTATCCTCCTAAACATAGTAGGGTCTTCTATCTCATCCCCAACATCAGCACTCAACTTTACATTTTGCTTCAACGGGACTGAAAGTGGTTTGCATGCTGCCATACCATACTTGGACAACATATCCAAGCCATATTGTCTTTGGGAGAGCCATATACCATCATCACATCTGATCACTTCAATGCCAAGGAAGTATCTTAGCTCACCTAAATCCTTCATCTCAAACTTCTTCTTCAAAAAATCCTTGACTTCAGCAATCCCACTATCACTATCACCTGTAATAATCAAGTCATCCACATAGATGACTATGATGACCAAACCTACATCTCCCTTTCTCACATAAAGTGAGTGATCAGCATCAGAAACATAGAAGCCAATATTGACAAGATACTCTCTGATCTTGTCAGACCATGCTCTAGGTGCTTGCTTGAGTCCATAAAGTGCCTTCTTCAACCTGCACACATACGTGGGATGCTTTACATCTTCATAACCTGTTGGCTGATCCATATACACTTCTTCCTGCAAATCACCATGCAAGAAGGCATTCTTCACATCCATTTGCTGCAACCTCCAACCTTTGGCTGCTGCCAAAGCAATCACACATCTGACGGTTGCCATCCTAGCAACTGGACTAAAGGTTTCATCATAATCTATGCCATATGTCTAGGCATAGCCTTTTGCAACTAGCCTAGCTTTGTACCTACTAATAGAACCATCTGCATTGTGCTTAATCTTATAAACCCACTTACATCCAATATCTTTCTTGCCTTTAGGCAATGATACTAGATCCCAAGTCTTATTGGCCTCTAATGCAGCCATATCCTCATCCATTGCTACATCCCAATGAGTATGACCAACAACATCCTCAAAACAAGTGGGCTCAACATCCTCAACTAGTTTCACCATATAAGCATAATGGTGGGCTGCATAACCTTCAAAGCCAAATCTTTTAACAGGGTATCTCACCCTGCTAGACCTGCGTACCACTGGATCACTCAATGGAGTCTTTGCATTGACGCGTGCTCTCTGCACACCTGGAGTCCTCACTGAAGGAATGCCAAGCTCATCATCCAAGCTCTCTGGGCCACTAGAGTCTCCATCAAGAACTACATCAATGCCATCTAACACTTTATTCTTTTCTTTGTCTTTACCTGTAGTGCTACTAGATGCACCTGAAGATGTAGAGCTACTCCTTAGTCTCCCAGACCAAGGACTACCAGATGATGTCTCTGGTCCACTAAGAGTCCGTGATTCTTGCTTTTCAGCCTGCACATGAGTGTCATGATCATCATCATCATCATCATCCAATGCATCACCACTAGATGCATACCAACTACTCATTTCATCAAAGATGACATCCCTGCTCACTCTGAACTTACATGTGATAGGGTTATAACAACGATACCCTTTCTGCTCTAAAGAGTATCCAATAAAGATACACTTTTCAGCCTTTGGATCCAGTTTCTTCTACAACTCATCTGGCACATGAACATACGCAATGCAGCCAAACACTTTCAAGTGCGATACATCAAGCTTCTTGCCAGTAAAGCACTCTTCAGGAGTCATCCCATGAACTGCAGCTGTGGGAGTTCTGTTCATAATATAAACAGCAATATGAATAGCCTTAGACCAAAAATGCTTAGGCATATTCTTTTCAGCCCCATCAAGGCACGTGCAACTTCAGCAATATGCCTGTTTTTCCTTTCTGCAACCCCATTTTTCTGTGGGGTATACCTGCATGTGAACTGTCTCTTTATCTCATGAGACCTCAGAAAATCACTAAACTCATTTGAGAGGTACTCTCCCCCTCCATCTGACCTCAAGCACTTTACTTTCAAGCCTGTTTCTCTTTCAATTGCAGCCTTGAAAGTTCTAAAGTGCTCAAACGCTTCACTCTTTTCCTTCATAAAATATACCCGCAGCTTTGTAGAACAATCATCAATGAATGTGACAAAGTATAAACTGCCTCCAAGAGATACATTTTGTGTAGACCCCCAAATGTCTGTATGCACAACATCAAGGATATTTTTGCTTACATCTCTGTCATGTGAAAAGGGTTATCTTGCCTGCTTACCAAACTGACATGCTTCGCATACCTTATGAAATTTTGCAACTCTAAATGTAGGCAAACCTGTAACCAACCCTTTGGACTGCATTAATTTCAGCCTTTGTACATTTGCATGTCCAATGCGTTTATGCCAAATTTCAATGTCTGCAACAACACATTTTCCTTTAGCATACATAGTAGCATTCATTGTAGGAATTTCAACATCCAGAGTAAACATACGTCCAACTCTACTTCCCTTTGCAACTAACCTGAACTTGTCATTGAAGTCTTCTACAAAGCAACCCTTTGCATTAAATCTGACTTTCAGCCCTTGCTCTACCATCTGACCGACTAACACCAAGTTCTTTGTAATAGATGGCACATGTAATATATCTGAAAGACTCTTTGTCTTACTATCATGCAAGGACAAGGGAACTTTTCCAACATGTGAAATTGGGTGGCATGAATCATCACCCGTCTGCCCATAACCTGCATTTTGCAAATCTTGCATCTCTCCAAACCATTATGCATGGCTGGTCATATGATTGGATGCACCTGAATCAACATACCAAACATCATCATGTGTTCCCTTTCCTATAACAGCATTCAGCATATGCTGCATAACAAACAGACGTTCATTTTTGTCTTCATTTTGTCGTGAAGACGATGCATAGTTTCTTTGCTGCAACTTACCATTGCGGATATCATCTTTCTTAGCATAACATTGGGCTGCAATATGACTTGTTTTGCCACAGTAGTGATACACAATACAAGATTGTTAGAACCTCTGTTCTACCATCCACCTCTTTCTCTAAAGCTCCCCCTGCCTCTAAAGTTACCACGACCTCCTGAAACCTACATATCTACAAATTGCTGATTCAATCTGTTTTGCTGGTTGTCACTACCACGTCCTGTACCACGACCTCTTGAGGAGAACTTGCCACGTCCCCTTCCTGAACTGGAGTAGAAAGCCTGGACCTGTTCACCACTTCTTTCAAATGTCTCACTCTGCATGTTGATCTCTTCAGTGATCATAAGGGAGACCAACTCATCGAAATTTGGAAATGGCTTTCTGACATATACGGAAGTTACAAAAGACTTCCAAGCCTTTTCATTGTTAAGTCCACCCAAGGTAGACGACACCAAATCATCATCATCGAGCATTGCATCAATCGCTGCCAATGCATCTGCAATGCTCCTTACCTTCAGTGCATACTCATTGATAGACATCTTCCCTTTCTTCAATGTATTTAACTCTTGCTTGAGTTGAATCTTTCGTGCCTTTGTATTTACAAAAAACACACTTTCAAGTATGGTCCAAGCTACATATGAATTCTCTGCATTTCTAATATGTCCCAGCATATTATTGTCAATTACTACAGACAACCAATACATGACCTTTTTATCTTTTGCATTCCATTCCTTCCGTGCCTTTGTCTCTTCTGCAGTAGTTGGAGTATCACTCACCTCCAGCTCTTTTTCTTCACCTGAAACAAACTCGTAGAGGCCTTTTCCAATAAGGAAGTTCGTGGCACGGAACTTCCATGAAGGGTAGTTGTTCTTATCGAGCTTCTCAATGATGGGGCTTCCACTGTTCTCTACCATTATCACAAAATTAATACCAACAGCAAGTAAATTTTCTGCAACCCTCGACCTGTAGTGCACAGCAATACACCAGATAGCCTTTTTCACTATCTGCTCAACAATACATGCAATCTGCAACCAATTTGCAGATAAACCTTGTGTTTACTTGCTGGTAAACACCTTTGAACTTACAGATCTGAAATCTGTAACCTATGGACCCACTTCCGGTCAATACAGCCGAAATCATAGTGTACCCTGAAATTGCTGTCCACAACCTTGTGGATCTAAAATGGGGCCTGAAACGGCCTCAGATGCCCAAAATAACTGCGGGTAAGCCCTAAAGGGCTTGTTTGCATAATACACAATGCTCTTTGCGCACACCAAATCTCACTGCAATCTGAGATTTTTACTCGACCTTGCTTCCGGTGCCTCTACAGGCATTATCCAAGAGAAAGAGTGGAAGAATGGGAGAGCTTCTTACCATGGCTTGCTTGCTCGAACCTTGCTTCTTCTCTTTTGCTTAAGCCTTTGAAATCAGCCTCTCTCAGTGGCGCGGCTCTGATACCATGTCAAGAATTGCGTGGTGGTGGGACTTGCTTAAGATGTTGCGCCGAACACACACAGAATGCACAATGAAAAGTTCACTCAAGAGACAAGAAGAGAGATGGAGGCCAAAACGTTTTCTTGCTGGTTTCTTCTTCTTCTTCCATACACTTTACAATGTACACAAAGTATAGATAAGATACAACATAAAGGAAAGTGGCCTACTAAGTCAAACAATGCATAACCGACTATACTAGTCGACTGGCGCTATAACTATGCCAGCTGTAAATAGATGTAACAACCTGAATATAATAAGTAATGAGTTAGTGGCCATGTGAGAGTCATAATGACCACCAACATGCTAAGTGTAGATGTGTGGACCCATCTAACCAGGTGGTCCATCATCAATGTCCGCATGTGTTGAGCTTGTCATCTCAACACATGTTACAGTTGCGAGTGTAGAATGTTTCTTGGACTTTAGGGTGATCAGATTTGCAGGACGCCCTAGCTATCAAGTTTTGCTAGGAAGGCCTTGGAACTTACGAACAGATTGTCAAGTCGATATACCCGCCGGTCGAGTGGTTCTAGGTAGAGGTGCTAATAGAGTAATAGTCGATGCTTATCCTGAGTCTCCTCAAAGTGAGAGAGTTCCTTTATCTTCTACTGAATTAGAGACAGCAGACGATCCATCTGGTAGTGAGACATCATCCAGCGATGAATCTAAAGAGGGGTCCACTACAGAGGATATCTATTAGATAACTCTAAATGAGTTGATAGAACCGCAAGATAGGATAAGAGATGAGGATGTGATTGAGTTAGACCTTGGCACGCTGAATGATTCGCGGCCAATTAAATTAGGTTCCATGCTTAGTTCAACAGAAAGGGAGGACTATGTGTCCTTGATTCAAGAATTCTGCAATATATTTACTTGGAGTTATGATGAGCTGAGAGGCATTCCTTCCATCCTGGCTGTTCATACTATTCATGTAAAAGAAGGCAGTCGTCCTGTGCATCATAAAGTAAGGCATATGCCTTTTGAATTGAGGGACGGGCTGTTTGAGGAGTTGCAAAAGTTAAGGAAAGCTGGTTTGATCTTCCCTGTTCAGCACACAGAATGGTGTTCACCAGTTGTTATCAGGAAGAATAAAAATAACCAAATCCGATTATGTGTAGATTTTAGAGAGCTGAATAAGCAGACAATTAAGGATTACTACCCATTGCCGTTTATTGACCAGATTTTGGATCAATTAGCGGGTAGGGAGATATATTCGTTCATGGATTACTTTGTGGGATATAACCACATGGCAATTGCAGAAGAGGACAAGTTGAAAACAACTTTTATTATTGTCTTTGGTACTTTTGCGTACCATGTGATGGCCTTTGGTTTATGCAATGCACCTGGATCGTGGCAACGAACAGCAGACAAGACCTTTGGTGACATCCCCCCAGATGAGTTGAAAGTATTTATTGATGATTTGGGGGCAGCCACTGTAAGGGAAAGGATGTTGATTATTTTAAGAAAATGCTTTGAGCGCTGCAGACAATTTTGTATCGCTCTTAACCCACGTAAGTGTGTCTTTGGAGTACCTTATGGGCTATTGCTGGGCCATGTGGTCAGTTCAGTAGGAATAGCAACTGACCTTGAAAAGATCAAGGTTATAGTTGCTATGAGTCCACCACGCACTCCGAAAGAGGTTCATAGCTTTCTATCATCGATAGGGTACTATCGAAGATTTATAAATGCCTTAGCAGAAAGGACGTTGCCATTAACGAATTTATTATCCTTTAGTTGTTCATTTGAATGGAGCGACCCTTGTAAGATAGCTTTCGAGGATGTGAAACAGGAGTTAGTAAAAGCACCCGTTTTAAAAGCACCTAAAAGGGGCGAGGTGTTCTATATATTTTTGGCAGCCACCATGCATAGTATAAGCTGTTGTTTAGCCCAAATTTGGGAGGACAAGTGGTATCATCCGATAGCTTTTTCTAGTAAAAAATTGGGCATTTCAGAGATCAATTATACGTACATGGAGAAGTTGTGTCTGGCGATGGTCTTTGGGACTAAGAAATTTAGGCACTACATCCTCTATGAAAAGGTAGTATTCTATACGAAGGCGGAAGGACTTAGATTGCTTATGAACAAGCTACAGCCGCCTAATCATTTGGCAAAGTGGTTAATCACTTTGCAGGAGTTTGATTATGAGATTAAGAGTAAGCCACCGAGGTTGCAGGGTATTGTGGAATGCCTTGTGGATTTCGGGGAGCCGAAAGAGATTTTGGCTGAAGGAAGTGATATTGAGGAAATGTTTAAAATTGATACAGCTCCTATCCCATCTTGGTATGCTCCTATTACACATTATCTATCAACAGGAGAGACATGAGCTGGTTTGTCAAAGTCTGAAAAGAGGAAAACAAACAACAGGCATTGAAGTTTTCCTTGATCGCAAGGACACTATATCGGCAAGGTGTTGATGACATCTATTGCCGATGTGTGATGCCTGATGAGGTTCCTTTTATCTTGGAGGAGTGTCATAACTCTGCATGTGGAGGGCACTTCGCGGGACGGTTGACGGCTCAGAAAGATTTACGAGCTGGATATTGGTGGCCGTCCATCTTCCAAGATTCCTTTGAGTATGTAAAGAGATGTGATACCTATTAAAGGCATGACAGCCGAGAGAATAGGAAATGCCCACTTATGCCTATCATGGCTATCCTTCCATTTGAGAAGTGGGGCATTGATTTTGTGGGTCCTATTACCCCGTCAACTACTACTCAGAAGAGGTATATTATAGTAGCCACTGATTATTTTACAAAATGGTCAGAAGCATGGGTGACTAGGCAGGACAATGCGAAAGAGACTGCAAGTTTCCTTTTAGAGCAGATTATGTGCCGTTTTGTCCACCGAAAGAATTAGTGTCGGACCGTGGAACCCATTTTTTGAATAAAGTGATTAAAAGCCTGACAGAAGCTTGGCAAATCAAGCATAATAAAACGACTCCTTATAATCCGCAAGCAAATGGGCAGGTGAAAATTACTAATAAGCAGCTTATGGGGATCCTGTCTAAGATAGTCTCTGAGAAGAAACGAGACTGGGACAGGAAGTTGTATGTGGCAGTATGGGCGTATACTACAACGTTCAAGCGAGCTACCGGCCATACTCCATTTAAATTGGTTTATGGGGAAGAGTGTGTGTTACCCCTTGAAATCGAATTGCCGACCATACGGTTTGTAATTAACCACTTCTTGGGAGATGAGGATTCCCTTTTTGAACATTTCACAACCATAGCCCACCTGGATGAGCTGAAGTTGCAGAGCTTATTACACCAGGAGGTAGCCAAAAGCAGTTGCATGACCTCAGAGCGAAGAAGTATACCTTTAAAAAAGGGCAATTAGTTCTGTACTACGATGCGCGTAGGGAGCTGTTTCCAGGGAAGATGGAACCTAAATGGGATGGCCCCTACAAGATTGTTAGATTAGGGAAAAATAGGTCTACGGCTCTATTAGCTGATCTACAGGGAGTAGAGGTTAAGAATAAGTTTAATATTAATAAGATTAAACCTTATTATTTCTAAGTATGCTAATATTGAGAAATGTAATGCAGGTCCATGCTAGGGATGATTTGCGACCTGCAAAAGAGCTTAAAAGTTGGTTGATGGGTCGGTTAATCCCTTATTTGGAGCACCCATATCTGGAGCAAAGATACAATTAGGGGAAACTTATCTGGTGGAGTAAAGGATATAAAGTGATTGAGCAAGAAGATGGAACCTTTGTGTGGGAGATCAAAGTCTTCTTCCATCACTGCTTGCGACTGTTGACAAGTATCCCTGTTGAGTTCAATGAAGAAGGTGGGATGGAGCCGTCAGTTCATCCTCTCAGCATGCTAAACTTTGATTACCATAACTACGAATAGAGGAGTTTGTGATGGCAGGCTATGTAAACCCATTGTGGATGTACACATTATATTTTGACGGAGCATCCAGGGGCCCTAATAAAAAAGGGAGTGTTGGAGTAGTAATCCGAGATCCCCGACGTAGAGTTACGATGAAGTTAGCTGCTTATCTCAGGGTAGGATTCACTAACAATATGGCTGGTGCGCAGATGAGACGTTGTATGCTCACGTGGTGAATGCCGGAAGGTCCCCAAGAACAATGAACTCTACTTTTTGCACAAGTTACAAGGTAAAAAGCATGAACAACAAGAGCAAGAGACCAATTGGGTGCAATCTCCCCCCATGCCTTGTGTGAGCGCTTCACAAAGCATGTATTTTATATATATTTCATCTTCATGCTCAATAATAGCCCAATTTACAAAAATATATCAAGCTTTTAGCTTTTGAGTTTGCTTTTACAAAAATAGGAATAAAGCTAATGGACGGTGCCCATAGAGTCTGACACGCCCAATACAATGTCCAAATAGAAATAACATAACCGTGTGCATGGGCGCATACAAAATAATTATAAATAATCGATGCCTCAATAAATAGGCATGACCAAAATATAGGTGTGGCGCCTATCAAAATATAATCCATAGATCGAATACTCGCTATCCTCCAATGCTTTCCTCCGCCACTGCTGCTATCTCTACACATCAACTGAAGCATTCACAATCGTTAGTAAAATAATACAATTAAACCAACAAAAGTGAATACCTAGCAGTCTTCAGCTACATAAATAAATCAACAAAAGTGAATACCTAGCAGTCTTCAGCTACATAAATTTATTACGAGTGCGCACTCAAAACTCATAAACGTTTATTAATTTAATATGCATTTTGCGGAATCACCCGCTATGGAATCACCCATGTACACACTAAATTAATGAAACGCCCGAAAAGGACAGGCGTCCCCATCAACTTCTCACACAAAGAATCCACTTTGTGTATGAGCCCTGGTCATTAAAGTTTACGGAATCCACCGTAAAACCTCACGGAATCCACCGTGGCACGGAATCCACCGTGGAATATGCCTCCTGGCATCAATGGTGGAGTATAAAGCCTTGATTATGGGACTGCATATTGCCAAACAAGGTGGTATTCGGTCGTCGATTGTTAGTAAAAGGGGATTCCCAGTTGATCCCGAATCAGCTAGATGGGACATACACAGCGCAGAATCCCATTCTTTGTATGTATCATCGGACTGCTATGACCCTACTTGAGGAGTTTGAGAGAGTGTCTTTTCAGCTGATTCCACGATATTGGAATCAATTTGCGGATTATTTGGTAAATCTTGCTTATGAGGAAGACCTCTGCTTCAATTGTGGTCCTAGTTTGGATATTATGATCAATGATGAAACAGGATCCGGTCGCTTGTGGGAAATGTTATCAGAGCATGCAATATATGGCAGACGATGGTTGATATGGGTGATGCAAAAAGTAGCCGAGACCAATCTGCCGTTATTATCCTGGACCCATAGGTTAATTAGACAACATGTTATGCGTACGCCTCTTGCTATCTATGCAGGAGGGATGGGTCATAACCTTATGCATTTAGGTTAGGGCTACGAGCCCTGTGGTTTTTTCCTTGAAAAGGAGCCTATTATTGTATATCTTGCTTCTTTTAGGGAGGGATGTGTAGGTGCTGTTTGGTTTTATTTCATTAGGCCAAGAGGGCCAGTGTTACGAGGTGTTATTACTTTATTTCATGAGGCCAAGAGGGCTGATTAAGTTTTGTGGTGAAGTGTTTTATTTCATTAGGCCAAGAGGGCCAGTTGTCTGTTTAGTACAGGTACGGTTAATGGTTTCTTGTTTGAGTTTTGTGCTAGACAGGTTCGGAAGAAGAGCTTGGAAGGAGCCTTTTGTTGCACTGAAGCTTCTCGTGGCCCTATCCAGGTGATATCTCTCCTTTATGAGTACTGTGGTTTTTATGCTATATGTGTTTGTATACTTGTTAAGGGGTTTTTCTTTTCTTGTTGGGGACCGACGTCCAAGGTATGAAGTCCCGAGGTTTAGGGTAAATATGTCTGAGGGAGGTCTGAGTAGTCATTGCCTCCTGTAAAGACATTGTCAAGCATCAAAAGACCTATTTTAGACGGAAGTCCTAGTAGCCCTGTTCTACTAGCCTGCTAGGCAGCCATTCTAGGAGTTCTTGTTAGTTGTGAGACAGTTAGAGAAGCTTGCCAGAAGAAAAATAATGATGATAGGGAAATAAAATCATGCATATCTAAAAGACAATAAATATATACAAAGGTGTGTAAAAAGGGGTTCTAACACCCTATAAAAATAGACAAGAAAAGAAAGGAAAATCTATAAGCAGTTGATCATCGCCTAGTGAAGGCCTGGTAGGTTCCTGGGGACGAGTCGATGCCTTGTCTTCCTAGGGGTGGCATCTTGCTGGAAAAGAAGAAATTAAGGAAGGTTGGAGCGAAAATAAAAGTGAGCGTCAGAAAAGGATTAAGTGTCGCCTTGCGAGGGCTTGGTAGGTTCTTGGGTACCGAGACAAGACCTGAGGCCGATGCCCTGTTCTCCTTGGGTCACTACGCTCAGCTCCCTCCTTTTTACATGCCAAGTATGTCAATAAAATAAAACCCTAAAAGAAGAAATGTGCTGATAGGAAATACCTCTTGATCAATCTCTAGGAGTCCTCGCCTAGTAGGAGCTCCTGGTTGTGTTGTCCTTAGTTAGGTAGGTAGTTCAGACCACCACTTAGGGCAACCTCTTTGATAGTTCTTTTTAGTTTGGCCATGTTGGAGGAGTTGGTTAGTGACTAGCTTTGGACCTTCTATCAGATTATGCTAGGCCTACTCCTTGTGATGTTATGCCTTGGTTTTGTCAGGGGGTAGGATAAGCACTGTGCTGTGTGTTTTAATATGTATCTATTTTGTATCAGCTTGATGCTTCCTTTGGTTGTTTTGTGCAGATCTATAGTGGGATTTGACGGGCTAAGTCGCCCTATCCCGTGGTCCCCAATGAGAGAAAAGTTTTGATGTCGAGAAGTGCTTAAAAATAGCTAAAAATTATGAATATTAAGGGAAAAATATTCAACGTCGAAGGCGACGGCTCGATCTAGGACGATTTTAAGCGGCAAAGTGCTTTAAAGGAGCTCGAGCGACACTTGTTGATTTTTGATAATTTTTCAGATTGTTGTGCGGGTTGTCAGGAGTTGCCAACCAATGTGGAATGCTGAGGCGGACGCCCAGGATTTTTCAGAGCTCAATTCGGAGTCCGTACGGGGAAATGGCCAAGAAACCGGTCAAGATGCGAAGAGGTGGACATTAGAGTGGTCAAATGGATAAGTGACCCTTGGGGCCCAAATTTCATGCCACATGAAATGTAGGCATTAAAAAAAACGTGATGAGGAAGAAGAAGGCATGGAGGAACAGGGCGCCGATTTTTGCGCTCCATCCTTGGGGATGGAGATCGCAGCCTAAAAGCAACCTACCCAACCGACATTACCCCCGATCTACCCTCTGTATGCTGACTCTATCGCCTATCTTCGCTCCTCAAATGGTGGCCTCAATGGAGAACTCTGATTTCAGTCTTTCTCTCTCCTCCCTCTCTCTCCCTTAAGGGACTGTTCTTGTGTGGAAGAAGACAATGAAGAATGATGGAGGAAAGCGTGTCCGAATGAGACCGAATTGCTTCCCGGTGGATGAAGACATGAAGAGTGCTGTTTTTGAAGATGCTGGACATTGAATGAGGGCTGACACACAGTCCCATAGTAAAACAGAGATCCCGAGACACAAAGCCTAAGCGGTAATTCAATTTTTTTCCATGGGCTGATTATGCATTATGTTGATGATTTGGTAATTAATGGGGATGATGACTTGGGCATACAACATGTTATGGAAATGCTGAAATCAAAATTTGACATGAAAGACTTAGGTGATTTGAAGTATTTCTTGGGCATTGAGGTGGTCAAAGTTGAAAATGGTTTATGGCTAATGCAAAAGCACTATGCCATGGAAATGCTAAAGAAGTATGGCATGGCTAAATGTAAACCATTAGATACACCTCTTGAGCAGAATGTCAAGCTAGACATAAGCACTGGAGCTGAACTTGAGGATGTGACTATGTATAGGCAGATGATCACAAGTATGATCTACTTGACCATCACTAGGCCTGACTTGAGCTATGTTGTAGGGCTCATAAGCCAGTTCATGAAGAAGCCCAGAAAGCTGCATTTGGATGTTGTTAGGTGTATTATGAGATATGTTAAGTCCACTGTAGATTATGGGCTATTCTATGTGAGAGATAAGCCCTTGAAACTAGTTGGATACATGGATGCAGATTGGGTAGGATGCTGATATGACCATAGATCTACAAGTGGCTATGTTTTTGGCTTGGGAAGTGGAATGATCAATTGGAGCGGCAAGAAACAATCTACAATTGCTTTGTCGAGTACTTAGGCTGAATATAGGGGTGTTGTATCGGTAGCATGTGACATTGCATGGCTGCACCAACTTATGGCTGATTTGGACATACAGGAGGATGCTCCAGTGACTTTGCTATGTGACAATCTTAGTAGTGTACTCCTAACTATGAATCTAGTATACCATGCCAAGACTAAACACATTGAGGTACACTATCACTTCATCAGAGAGATGGTTCTTGCCAGGGAGACTTGACATCATGCATGTGAAGACTAATGAACAGGTTGCGGATATCTTTACCAAGTATTTGGGTAAAGATAAGTTTAGTGTTTTTAGACAGCTGCTTGGTGTACATATGATGTCTTGAGCTTGAGGGGGAGTGTTAGACTTCAAGCTCTACTTAGTTGTCTTTGGTGTGAATGGTCCTATAGTGACCTTAGGTTGTAGTACTCTTTTTTTTATTATGATTGACTAATAATGTATATGTGTGTGAGAGCTCTTTGCTCTGCACTCTTGTTGGCTCCAAGCATGCTCACAATTTCATCAAACATGTGCCTTGCATCCCCCAAATAAATGGGAATTAATAGGTGTACCAAACTGGTTAAGTAGAAGTGCCCAAACAAGCATAGCATTAGATGCTAATGTTACTTTTGCATAACATGACTGTGGGACTGTTGTAAACAGTCCTTGGAATATACAGATCAGACCCAAATCTGATATCAATGATCAAGGAGGCTTCAATACATGTTAGAGCACATTGCTAAGTTCATTGCTAAGCCGGAAGAAGCATGACATAGCCATCACTGATGAGGAGTAGGTGAGCTGTTGTAGTTTCCTATCCAGATCAACCAAAAAAATGGTGCAAATTTGTTGATGTCTACTTCTACTATTGTGCATCCATGTGGCCTCAATGGTAGTGATTAGAGGCTCCAGGGGGTGCCCAGGGAGGTACACAACAAGCCTCAAGTGCCCAAATGCAAGAGGGAGCAAGACGCAAGCTCCAAGGGTTTGAGCTATGACTACCCTGATTGACTGCAACCTGAGAATTGAATAAAAGCACTGAAAGAACACTTCAATACCTCTGTAGCAATGCCCTAAGGGTGCCTCAATAGGCCGGGAAGGTGCTCGGGAAGCCAGAGAGTGATTAGAGCTCGAGAAGGTCGGTTATGGCTGTTGGGAAGGAGACCCAATGCTTTAGGTATTTGAATGGAAGCTAAGAATGCCATGAACCAAGCTCGACAAGTTGGGAATCCTCGCTCTGATACCAGTTGAAAGGTGAGAAGGATCAAAGCTTTCTTGGAAGTGAGCTATGGCGGAGAGCAAGAGCAAGAAGAGAGGGAGACACAAATGGGAACATCGATAGTTACAATGTGTGACCGGGCCTTCTTTTATTCAAACTGTCATAGCTTTCTTAGAAGTGACGGTGACGGGCGCCCGCCACCTGCAGTGTGTAGTGGGGCGGGTACTATTAGTGTAGTAATACACGGGTGGCTAGGCAAAGGCACCTTTACCCCCAACATGTAAAAATAGCCCAAACAGGGCACAAACAAGGAAAAAATGGGAAAAAGGAGTGCTTGAATGTGTTGATGTCATCAGGGGAGAGATTAGAGAGGTCAAGGTTGGGCAAGGCCAAGGTTTGAGACCCCAAAGAGCAAGGGTGAAGCTAATTTTTGTTGAGATATTTGCAATCACACCTAATGTAGCCTCTTTGTATGAGGCAATTTAGGTTGAAGACATGCAGGATGTAGGAATCCCATATGCACAGAAAGGGAAAACTACTACCCATCCAACAACTATAAAGCATTGTACTTAACTACCACTTTTTACATATGAATGAATACATGATGATGCTTTTCTTTATCAATTAGTATCAGTCTTGTACTTGTCAGTTCAATACACAAGATTGTGTTTATGAGTCCAAGCTGCTATCTTGGAACCTAATTCACTTGTGTAATAGTTGCTGGTCAATGTCATCATGAGTTCAGTCTATGTCTACAAGCCGCCATAGCCATGCTCTATATCCGTATCTTTGACATGGTATCAGGCATGGCATTGCTTCTCCATCCTCTCTTGGTTCCTCTCAACCTCTACGCAGCTCACATCTAGCTCAGTGTGAGTGTATGACTCCAATTTCTCACTTGAACCCCATAGCCATTGTTTGGCAACCATAGCCAAATAGGACATACAGCACTTGGAGCTTCTATGTCTTACTCTATAGGCCAAATAAGCTCACAATTCCTTTTGTGGACATCCTATTCTAATCAAGGTGCTCCTCCCTAGCATCTCAGAGTGCAACATTGGCCATTATATGATTTAGCATTGATGAAATTCATTGCACTATTTAGAATTGTGCATACTCCTGTTCATACTACTGGCACGCTGCGTCCAGGTCACGATCTTGCCTAGGATCATAGGACTTTCGAAGTCCATGAACCAAGCTTCATTATCATATAAAATTTTCTAGAAACGGTTGAGGATACAATGCACATAGACTAAAAAACCTGGGCTTTCTAGAAACCCTAGAGTTGGCAGCCATAGCCAACATCTCAAAAGCTTTGATTTTCTTCATTTTCTCACTCCTCTTGGTACACTGAAGCTTTTGCCCCTCTGATCTAAGCTCCCAACTCAGTTTCTAGCAAGGATTCAAGTAAAATTTATCCATGAGCAGAGGGGGACTCAAGTTGAAGGACAAGACAAGCATCAAGAGTCAAGTCAAACTCAAGCAACAAACATCAAATTTCAAACTAGTATCTTTTGATACTACACTGCCATTGCTTGTGTCTTTTGACACATAATAAGATCAACTCATTGTTAGTTGTGGGTACTAATTTCAGGTCATGTCAATGACAAGCAAGAATATTTCCATGTGGATACACTTCATGAAGAGTAGCATGACTCATGTTGCTTATCAACATTATACGGAAGACTTGTTTGTCTTACTTGTAGAGAATGATGGAGTTGTGAGCATTCAAGTGCTATCATTATTTGAAGAAATATCTCCTACCTTGAAGATAGTACAAGAATTTGAAGTCATTTCTACTATCTCAAAGACAATGATACCTTTGCTTGAGGGGGACATGGACATAAAGACTAATGCAACTATTGCAAGCAAAGACAATGAAGAAGCACAAGAGAACCAAAAGAACAAGAATAAGAAGAAGAAGTAGAAAAATCATGAAGTATCTGAAGTGGAAAGCAAAGTGAAGAAAAAGTACATGATCAAAAAGAGCAAGCTAGACTACATCGATATCTGCAATGAACAGAAGATCTATATCAAAAGAAATGTTGAAAACGGCAAGGGCCTACCGGTCCTTGATACAAATTTTTACTGCCTTTTTTAGCCTTGTAATGTCTAGCCCAAATGTCTTTATCATAAGCTTGTAAACTCCTCATGTAGCCTTGTACTACAGCTTTTGGATGACCATCATGTTTGTGGTACCCACACTTAGCCTTTTCTACGATAGCCTATGGTGTTTTGCCATGTTTATGGTGTGCCCACACTTTGCAGGTGTTGCTCTCACTAAAGCCTCTACACGCTTTGTACTTTTTGGTTGTGATTGAGGAGGGGTGTTGAGATATTTGCAATCACACCTAATGTAGCCTCTTGTATGAGGCAGTTTAGGCTAAAGACATGCAGGCTACAGGAATCCCATACGCACAGAAAGGGAAAACTACTACCCATCTAACAGCTATAAAGCATTGTACTTGACTACCACTTTTTACATATGAATGAATACATGATGATTATTTTCTTTATCAGTTAGTGTCAGTCTTGTACTTGTCAGTCCAATACACAAGATTGTGTTTATGAGTCCCAGCTACTATCTTGGAACCTAATTCACTTGTGTAATAGTTGCTGGTCAATGTCATCATGAGTTCAATCTATGTCTACAAGCCACCATAGCCATGCTCTAGATCCGCATCTCTAAAAATTTTCACCTACAACACACACAGAGAGAGAGAGAGAGAGAGAGCGAGAGACCTTGAGCTTCGAGTGAATCGATTAGCTTCCATAAGATTTTTTTGTGCATACCATGTATATAGAGACCTTCCTTCGTGTCCATTCTTATATTCTCAAGCTCATTGCATGTTGATGTGACCAAAATTGTTACCTCGAGTCAATTTTTCATCATCATTGTTTTTGCACCTTTGGAATCAGTTAAAGTTCGTAGGGTCCAATTCCCAAACTGGACACTCAAACATCTAGTTCTGGGCAATCAGATGCTTAGACTAACCTTAGCATGTTCCATTGGATGCTACTCGTCCAATCCCAAAAATCGAACTACCCCTTGCTTGTTCGATCGGACATTCATCTTTCTGATTCGGATAATGGATAGCGCACAATGGGACACCTCCAAAATTGGACTCAAACTCTTGACCATCGATCAGTTGGACAAATGATAATCAAACTAGTCAAAATCAGACTCTAGAATTGAGCAAGTTTGAATCTCGGACGTACTGAAAAATCAGATAGTTGAAAATCGAATGCTCGATTTTGGGAATTGGACACTACAGAGTCGAACCAAAAATCAGACAGGAGAAACTGAAATATTTAGTGCATTGCGGACAAAGCAGAATAGCTCCTACAACCAAGGAAGCCCTCAAAAGCCTTATAGGTGCAATTGACCTTAAGAATTGTAGTTGGATGGCTAGATACAACCACTAATAGGCACATTAGCTTTTAGCCCCTTTTAGACGGGTGATGAAAAGCCCCAATTGGTAGGACCAAGTGAGAGAAACAACACAAAAAACCAGACACATAGAAGGAGCAACACCATTGGGAGTGTGACATTGCCCGACTTGATCAACCTCATTGACAACTTGGTGGAGCAAGAGACCGTAGATATGGCATAAACTAGTACAAACCAAGGAAAGGAAGAGCTCGATGTAGGGGATTTCCTAGTCAAAATCTAGCAGATGGTGAATGAATACGATGCACAAACCAGGCTGCTAGACCACCATGGCAGACTGTTAAAAGACATCATAGTGGACCTTGAGTAGGAAAGAAAGATGGCCTAGAAAGCTTTGCAAATCATAGCGGCATACAACCAATAGCAGTAGACTAGGAGATTGCTGCAGGACATAAAAATGCGAGAAGTCCAACCCTAGAAAATAGAAATTGAATAGGACCGAACACAGAGAGGGAAAGAGCACTTGAGGTGGATTTAACACTGAGAAAGCTTCTCATGAAGCAGCTAATAGACAACACGTCGGTAGAATAAAGCACAACAGCGCTAGCAACATCATTGCTTGTAGGATTAGAAGTTACATAGGGCTCCAAGAGCCAATCGAGAATCCTTGCAGTTGCAAAATAGCTGGACAAGTACCAGCCATATAGTTTCGTAGAGTATTTCAAGCAAGTCTGCAAGGCTAATGGCCTCACCAATCTCTCTCTGTGCTCTCAAGCTTTTGGCCTATCTTGGGTGATAAAGGTAGAACGTGGTACACAAGCTTAGACGTTGTGGAGTGCAACAATTTCATTGACCTCAAGAGTCTCTTCATTAAGAGATTCTTAGAGGCCGAGTATTCGGATAATCTTATAGTGTGGTTGATGAATGTCAAGCAAGGGGACAAAGAGGACATCAGGGACTACATTACTCATGTGCGGAGTCTTTATAAGAGAATCCCCACTAATGAATGACCCATTGAGAGAGCAGTGTGTTTATCAGCAAAATACGCAATGAGGAACTCTACAAGGCCTTGGCAAATAACTCAAGCTTGCAGAGAGACACAGTAGCTAGGGTCTTTGAAGAGGCCATACATGTGGACAACCAGCTCATAGAGAGAAGCTCTAGGAGCTTCAATTGAGATGAAGCCAACTCTAGAATCTCAAAAAGGGAAACAACATCTAGAGAATGATCATACCCAAGCAACCAAGACAAAGAGAAGGGCGCTAACCCAAGCCAGGAGCTAGCTGAGATGAAAATGGAGCTAGCCAAACAACAAGAGATGATGAGAAGACCTACTATCCACATGTCCAATGCATGTATTGTGGTAGAAACCACCTTCTAGCTGAGTGTTAGGACCCTAGGTCTTGACCTTGTGCCAATTGTGGTAGATTTGGCCACAATACCATGCATTGTAGACTACCAAGGAGACTCCCATACTCATAGCCTTACAACCAACCTTACCTAGGGAATAATCATCAAAATTTCTTTGGGAGAGGAGACCCATTGGCCTTTTGGTACCTAATGATGCAAATCCAATCATCCCTAGGATGGAAATCAACCCCACACACATAACTAGGCCACGTGGACCTTATGTAACCCATCCTTCGAGCGACGCTCCCTAGTCCACTACACAGAGGAGTCGAACAATGAGGAGTGAACCCTTACGGCTCGTACAACAAAGAGGGAAATCCAATCCTTATTGACTATTGACCATGGCCAATGATGGCATTAGGAAGAGGGAGAGGTAGAAGGTTAGGAGGGTAGACCCAAGAGCCAATTTCTTGTTGGACTTGTGGTCACCCAAGACACATCTCTTCACATTGCCCTAAGATGGAGCAAGCCAATTGGGATAAGGGTGATTTCAAATGTGCTGAGTGTGGAATCACCCACCTCTTTGTTGATTTCCCTATGCGCAAACCAACCTCTAGTTTGACAATTGTACCATTAGTTCCATTGGGGCTGTTCGGTGCCAAGACACTCCAATGGGGAGGCCACGCCCATCCCATTACATATTATGACCCGCACACAGAGACGAAGCATGCCAGCATATCATTGCCAGGGCCTAGTAACCTGGGTGCAATCTCAATCGGATAGAAAAGTTGTAAGCAAAGAAATAAGAAAAGCGAAGCAAAGTTCATGTTGAAAATCGAGAACCCAACAACACTACCTGTTGGAAAGAAAGTCACGGATGTTGAGGCAAAGACATCCATTCCAAAGACTGTTGAGAAAGCGAGTGCTAAGGTAAGGGAGTACCCCAATCCCAAGCACCAACTCGAAGCCATAGAAAAGGTCAAGGAGTGGGTGAAAGGATCTCGAGAACATCTAAAGGATGCAAAGCCCACATTAGAAGATGAAATCAATGATCTCTCTAGTGTAAGCATGCCAATCTCACCCATATGACCCGCAAACACATTTACACCACACGTTGTGCCTCCTAGATGACACATTATGGGCCATCAAATGAGTCAAAGCCATTGGCCAAGGAGTGCAAAATTAGGAGAGAAGAAATTGGCTCACAATCTTTTCACAATGCTAGTGACCAACCCTATAACTCTAAGCTTGGAGACCTGCTTAGACATGATCCGACGCTATGGCAGGAGCTAAACCAATGGGTGGAAGGGTCAATAGAGCAAGTTTCCATTCACTTGCAAGACCACGAAGAAGTAACAAAAATACTGAGCCTAACTCTGCACTTAGTGCCCAAGTCCTTGCATGTTAATGCTTTCTGGGAAGGCACAAAGATACACAAAATCTTGTTGATCCTAGTTTTAGGTGATATCATGAGGAAAGGGATTGTAGATACAGGGACATGAGTTAGTGTGCTTAGCCACGTAGTACTCCTAGGCTTGGGGTAACCCATGTGTCGAGGATGCTAGGTTTAATGTCACACTAGCTAATGGAACAAAAGTGAAGCCATCTAGAGTGCTGAAAAGTTGGTCATTGAAGATCACATGAGCCCAATTCTCTATGGACTTCATAGTCATGAAAGGATTGGAGTATGATATCCTATTAGGCCAACCTTGGATGCACAATGCATGAGTCATAGAAGATTGGGGGAGAACAATCTAATATTCTTATGCAATTGGATAAAGCGGTAAGAGTGGAGATGGATACTTGGAAGCTGCATCATTTGACCTAGACACTATCTCAGCTATGCTGAAGGGAGACACTCATATTAGAAAATATTACAGGCCACTGACCAAGTATATCCCTTTCCTTGAGGATGAGTGAGATTGGATGTATGTGCTAGCCACAATTGATCTACCATTCTTGAATAACCAGGAATACGAGCAACCTAGTAAGGTAGTTGGTGAGCCCAGAGACATGCCCTCAATACCAGCAGTCTGCATGATGGATAGGAGCTTGCATGGGTGACCCACCTTTGTCACATTCCATGTTACGAACAACAAACAAGACCTCCACAAGATCTTAGAGCATCTTATGGACAAATTAGTTGGTAACCCAACTACAAATCTTAAACCACTCAAGGATCTCTTGGATGAACCCAAGTGGCAAAGGACCAAGGTGCACGACCTAAACTTGATTTACAATTGGGCCTTAGTCACTAACAATGACAAGGGAACGCACTTGGGAGATGACAACCAGTTGGATGAGGACAATTTAGATGATGAGCACAAAGACTACTATTCCTCTAGTGACAAGAGTAAAGAAGAGATCGACATGATAGAGTATGACAGTGAGGGGCATATGATTGAACAAATACGGGTAGACTCCAAACTGCAGAATAAGAATATCTTCAGAATTGAGAAGGGAGTCATGCAAATGGATTGCGATCGCACCTAGTTGGAGCACATAGGAGCAATTGATTATGAATGAGTGGGTCTTTCCCAACCAAGTGCTGCACCAGTACTCAGAATGGAATCACCGTTAGAGCTACGACCTCCAAGAGAGACTTCCTCTTCTAGCAAAGATGGAGAGTTCTATTCCAAGTTGGAAGTAATATCAGACAGTGATCCTGAGATACCCCGACCAATCTAAGACCAAACACACCAAAGGAGACCTACCAGTCCACATAAGGCACCAAAGATTGAAGGAGGAAAGAAGGAAACAACCTAGGGATCCACAAGTTGGGAGCAAAGGAAGCTGCAAGTCCTACCAAAAAATGATTCACAAGAATTACGAAAGGCGATAGGATGGTAGTCTTGCTAGGAACCAAGAGACAAGGGTAAGCAAATGAGCCCATAGAAGAACTCGCCAAAGTAAAGGAGGCTAACCTAGCTAAGGAATGGGAGGTGCCTCGACCTATTTTCATAGCCGATGACTTGACTGAGGAAGAGGAGGCAACTCTTATTGCTCTCTTGGGAGAGTACATAGATGTATTCACTTGGTCCCTTGATGAGCTGAAAGGGGTAGATTCGAGCGTAGTGACTCATAACATCTTGATGACATCCAACGCAATGCCAATCAAGCAACAACCCCCCTATCCGATGAATCCCAAACATGCTCACATTGTCAAAGAGAAAATTGATAAGTTGTTAAAGAGAAGGATTCATTTATGAAATCGAGCACACAAACTGGGTCTCGCCCATAGTCATTGTAATGAGGAAGAATGGAAAGATCAAAGTGTGCATAAATTACAAGAAAGTCAATGCTGCTACCACAAAGAGAGACAATTATCTGCTATTGTGCATTGAGTATATGCTTGAGAGGGTGGTTAGTAAAGAGGCCTACAGTTTCTTGGACAGCTTCTCTAGATACAATTAGGTGTAAGTGCATTGAGATGATAGGCATAAGGCCACATTCACTACCAAGTGGGGCATCTATGCGTCTACATAGTCACGCATTTTGGGTTGACGAATGGCACCAGCCACATTCCAGAGGCTCATGTGTGCCATTTTCAAAGAAATTCTTAGGCGAGAGGTATGTTGATAATCTGCCAATCACACCCTATGTATGCCCCTTTGTATGGAACAGCTAGGCTAGGGAGATGTAGTTCATTCTAGGAAGAGAGACAGATCCCATAGGCACAGTGGATGTAGTGTGCTACCAAGCAATCCTATATAATGATGTACTTGACTATCACTTTCATATGATGATAATGCAATAGTACTTGTCTCTTTCTGTCTAGTGTCTGTGTCATTGTCAATCCTACACAAGATTGTGTTTATGAGTTCAAGTCTCAATCTTGAAACCTAATTCACTTATGTAACAATTGTCTTCTTTGTCAATGTCAACATGAGTAGTATCTTCATCTTCCATCCTCCATAGCTTCCGCCTTTGCCATGCTCTAGATCCCGCATCTTTCACATGGTATTAGAGCGTAGCTGAGCATGGCTTATGTCTTCACTACTCTCTCTCAGTTCCTCTTCAACTTTGGTCACCACAGTTCCAACCCATGACTTCATCTCTCAACTCTACCTTCACTTGAGCTTCCATGGCAGCCATAGCCAGTATCACCCTGTCAGCTTGAAGCTCTTATATCTCACTCCACAGGTCAAACTTCCTGGAGCTTCCTTCTCGAAAAGTGTTTCCCTACTTCCAGAGCTTCTTCTTGACACATCAATCAGTGACTTTGGGCAAGCATAGCTTCAGCATTGTGAAAAATCTCAATCTCTGCCCTGTGTCTGCCATAGCCAGACAGGACCTACCTCACTTGGAGCTTCCATAACTCCTCAACCAGGCCACTTCAGCTCCTGCTTCCTTCTAGGGGATTGTTCTCCTACTCAATGTGCTCCACCTGGCACATCAATCAATCACATTGTTGCGCCCTGACGTCGGTATTGCAGAAATCGTTGCCTCCTATCCAAAATTGCGCCTGCCTACGTCTTCCTGCTCTACGCATGTTGTACTGCCCATGATCTAGTCGATTGCTATGGGGTTTTGATAGCTCGTGAAGTAAGCTATCTTTCTATAAAAAAAGTTTTCAAAATCATCAAGTACAGCTCCTACAATCTGAAAAAAACCAAGCCCCTATCTTAGAAACCCTAATTCCACCATAGCCAAAATTTCCCAAGCTCATTCTACTTCATTTTCACACTCCTGACACTCAACCCAAGCCTTTGCCACTCTGATCCAGTGTGTTACTAAAATTCCCAACAAGATTCACCACTCAAATCATCAAGGAGGGGAAGCATAAAAGAATCATTGTCAGCATCAACATCTAGTATCAATTATTCCAGATAGTATCTCTTGGTACTTAAGAGTGTTAATTAACACTACCTTCACTTGTGTCTTTTGACACATTAAGATTTCAACTCTGTGCTGGAAAGTTTCAGAAATTTTAAGCTGATTCCATCATGGAAATGCCAAGCATCAAGTCTCTTGGGTGGTTACCTATCATAAAGAGTAACATTACTCTTGTTTCGCATTTACATTGCATGCAAGACTTGGCTATCTTACTTGCAGAAAGACATGGAGCTGTCTACATCAAAGTTCAATCAATGAATCCATCAGAAGATTTTGAAGACATTTCCACTACCTCAAAGATGATACCTCTGCTTGAGGGGGACATGGACATGAAGACTAAAGCTGCAAGCAAAGTCAAAGAAGAAGCAGACCAAAAAGACCATGAAGAAGAGAAGAAGGTGATGGGACCTAAAATGGGCCGGCACTGGCTCATGCACTAGCCGGACCTCTATCATGCGCTCAACAACCCCACGGCCTCACGGCCAGGAGCGTTGATGACACATACATTGCCTTCCTAAACATCTTGCGTTTGTATCACGTCTCGTAGTCCAACTCTAACCCAATTAACACTCCTCAGAGGGAGTCCCAGCACATTGCCAAATGGCACGAAGTAAAAAGATAGGAGGTCCTCCCACGGCTGACTGCCGCTACCTCACTGCGACTCTCCTACATCTTGGGGATTGGCCCCTCGATGCGTCGCTAAACATATATAACACTTCGCACATAGTCCTCTTAGACCCAACGCCTAGCCTACCGCTTGGGACAACCTTACTCACTCAACGTTGGTCACGATCTAGAGAATACAGGTGCTATGCATCCAGGAGGTATTGTCTGATACCTTTTATCATTTTATGCTTCATGCAAATTGTGAATGTCCATGTGCTCAAACAAAGAAAAATTAGCATTGTGCTTAATGCAAAAGCATTCTTTCAATGAATTTCTCTGATGCGTAATTGCTACATTGCACGAACCTAGCACCGAGGAGACCTCGTGCTACTAGATCCTTATTTTAAATTAACGATCGATCTATATGATATGCATAGATAAAAACAATCAGTCTTTTCTTTCTCTCAGCACTTAAACACCACTCTCATTCTCTCTACCCCCTCGCCATTTAGATTGTGCACGATGCATAGGTTTAGGGTAATATTTTTCCATTTTTTTATTGTATGAAAAGCAATAAAAACTCACTAAAACATAAAGGTAGGGCTGAACTGAGGCTAAACCTCATAATTCAGACCCCCCATACATACACAAACATGAATCTTATTTTTTAGTATTTTTTGCACACTCGAAACCTATTTTTCCCTTATTTTTATCCATTTTTCCTATTTTTCTTGTATTTTTTGTAATATTAAATAACTAAAAATGCAAAATGAGTTGTGGACTGTGGCCCTTAGGTTCATTTGCAGTAAAAACACAAATTTAGTTGATGTGTCTTATTATATTTTCCATTTATATATAAAAAACACCCAATTTCTCCCTATTTCGCGTGTTTTACATGTTTTATTTTATTGTTTTCGGCCAAACGGCTCATGATTTTCTGATTTTCTGATTTCAAACAGTTGGAAGACATTGCAAACAACATTATTATCAATTTATAGCCCATATGAACGATGTCTCATGTATCAAATAGCATAAAGAATCAAATTTTCTTATAAAAACGCATTACCAATTGTATTTTCGGGTTGCGGGTTTTTATGCCTCATTGCGGGACTGATTTCCAGCCGCCATTAATGCTCATGATGACCCAAAATCGGCAATCTTCATTCCTCTTGAACCACGGAGCAATCCGGTCTTCATTGGACAAGCATTCGTCATCCATTCTTCTTTTTCTTCTTCACCGCACAAATCTGCCCTTAGAGGAGAGAGAGGGAGGAGAGAGAAAGATTGATTTTCTCTCTCTCTCTCTCTACAGTCCACCATTTTGCACGCGATGGATGGTGATACGGAGCGAAGAAATAGTGGATCAGCCCTGTGATGTCATTTCTATGGCTTCTTTGCAGCCATACATCTCATCCATGGGGGGGGGGGGGGGTTTGATCGCGTGGCTGCCTGCAGTATATACCGCCGCCTATTTTCGTGAGATTGGGGGGGTGCCCCCTTTGAAGGGCACCCCTTCATACCTCAAGTGGCCACCCTTCCAAGTTTTGATCGGTTTTTTAACCCTTTGCATGTGCGGCCTCCGAATTCAGTTCTGAAAATTTTTGTGAGCTCATCTTGGTATCCCGCACTGACTAGCAGCTCCACGGACTGACACACGTGCACGGAAAATTTACTAAAAATCCAGAAGTGTCACATGGGCGCCTTCAAAGTACTTGACGCTTAAAATCGTCCTAGGTCGAGCTGCCACCTTCGACGTTGAATATTTTTCCCTTGATATTCATAATTTTTAGCTATTTTTAAGCACTTCTCGGCATCAAAACTCCACTCTCATTGGCGACCATGAGATAGGGCAACTCAGCCCGTCGAATCCCATGAACAAATTTGCACAAAGCAACAAAGGAAAGCATCAAGCTGATACAAAAAGATACATAATAAAACACAGCACAATGCTCACCCTACCCCCTGACAAAACCAAGGCATGATATCCACAAGGAGTAGGCCTAGCATAATTTGATAGAAGGTCCGAAGCTAGTCACTAACCAACCGCTCCAACATGGCCAAACTAAAAAGAACTGTCAAAGAGGTTGTCCTAAGTGGTGGTCTGAACTACTTACCTAACAAAGGACAACACAACCAGGAGCTCCTACTAGGCGAGGACTCCTATAGCCTGATCAAAAAGTATTGTCTTTTAGCACATTTCTTCTCTTAGGGTTTTTATTCTTCCATACTTGGGCATGTAAAAAGGAGGGAGCTGAGCGTAATGACCCAAGGAGAACAAGGCATCGGCCTCAGGACCTGTCTCGGTACCCAAGAACCTACCAAGCCCTCACAAGGCGACACTTAATCCTTTTTTTACGCTCACTTTTATTTTCGCTCCAACCTTCCTTAATCTCTTCTTTTCCAGCAAGATGCCACCCCTAGGAAGACAAGGCATTGGCCCCAGGTCTGACTTGTCCCCAGGAACCTACCAGGTCTTCGCTAGGCAATAATCAACTGCGTATAAATTTTTCTTTCTTTTCTTTTCTATTTTTACAGGGAGTTAAAACCCCTTTTTACACACCTTCGTATATATTAATTTTCTTTTGGGATATTCAGGGTTGCTTTCATTATCATCATTATTTTTTTCTTCGGAAGGCTTCTCTAACTGCCTCACAACTAACAAGAAATCCTAGAACGGCTGCCTAGCAGGCTAGCAGAAGAGGGTCACTAGAACTCCCTTCTAAAATAGGTCTTTTGATGCTTGACAATGTCTTTACAAGAGGCAACGACTACTCAACCCTCCCTCAAACATACTTAACCTTAACCTGGGACTTCATGCCTTGGACGCCAGTCCCCAATAGGAAACGAAAACCCCCTTAACAAGTACACAAACACATATAGCACAAAAACCACAGTACTCATAAAGGAGAGATATCACCTGGATAGGGCCACGAGAAGCTTCTGCGCAACAAAGGCTCCTTTCAAGCTCTTCTTCCAACCTCTCTAGCACAAAACTAAAACACCAAACCATTAACTGTACCTGCACTAAACAGACAACTGGCCCTCTTGGCCTAATGAGATAAAGCACTTCACTACCAAACTTAATCGGCCCTCTTGGCCTAACGAGATCAAACAAAATAGCACCTACACATCCCTCCCTGAAAGAATCTAGATATACAGTAATAGGTTCCTTTCCAAGGGGAAAAGCCACAGGGCTCGTAGCCCTAAACTAAATGCATAAGGTTATGACCCATCCCTCCTGCATATATAGCAAGAGGCGTACGCATAACATGATGTCTAATTAACCTATGGGTCCCAGATAATAACGGTAGATTGGTCTCGGCTATTCTTTGCATCACCCATATCAACCATCGTCTGCCATATATTACATGCTCTGATAACATTCCCCACAAGCGACCGAGTCCTGTTTCATCATTGATCACAATATCCAAACTAGGACCACAATTAAAGAAGAGGTCTTCCTCATAAGCAAGATTTTCCAATTAATCCGCAAACTGATTCCAATAACGTGGAATCAGCTGAAAAGACACTCTCTCAAACTCTTCAAGTAGGGTCATCGCAGTCCGATGATACATACAGAGAATGGGATTCCGCACTATGTATGTCCCATCTAGTTGATTCAGGATCAACTGGGAATCCCCTTTTACTAACAACCGACGAATACCACCTTGTTTGGCAATATGCAGTCCCATAATCAAGGCTTTATACTCCGCCATATTATTAGTGAATCCTACCCCGAGATAAGCAGCTAACTTCATCGTAACTCTACGTCGGGGATCTCAGATTACTACTCCAACACTTCCTTTTCTATTAGGGCCCCTAGACGCTCCGTCAAAATATAATATATACGTCCACCTTCTTCATTGAACTCAACAGGGATACTTGTCAACAATCGTAAGTAGTGATGGGAGAAGACTTTAATCTCCCACACAAAGGTTCCATCTTCTTGCTCAATCACATTGTATCCTTTGCTCCACCAAATAAGTTTCCCCTGATGGTATCTTTGCTCCAGATATGGGTGCTCCAAATAAGGGATTAACTGACCCATCAACCAGCTTTAAGCTCTTTCGCAGGTCTCAAATCATCCCCAGCATGGACCTGGAATGCATTTCTCTGTATTAGCATACTTAGAAATAACAAGGTTTAATCTTATTAAGATTAACCTTATTCTTAAACTCTACTCCCTGTAGATTAGCTAATAAGGCCGTAGACCTATTTTTCCCGAGCCTAACAATCTTGTAGGGGCCATCCCATTTAGGTTCCAGCTTCCCTGGAAACAGCTCCCTACGCGCATCATAATACAGAACTGATTGCCCTTTTTTAAAGGTATATTTCTTCGCTCTAAGGTCACGCAACTGCTTCATCGGACGTTTAGCTACCTCCTTGTGTAATAAGCTCTGCAACTTTAGCTCATCCAGGAGGGCTATGGTCGGTGAAACATTCAAAAAGGGAATCCTTATCTCCCAAAGAATGGTTAATTGCAAATCGTATGGTTGGCAATTGAATCTCAAGGGGTAACACACACTCTTCCCCATAAACCAATTTAAATGGAGTATGGCCGGTAGCGCGCTTGAACATTGTATTGTACGCCCATACTACCACATACAACTTCTTGTCCCAGTCTCGTTTCTTCTCAAAGACAATCTTAGACAAGATCCCCACAAGCTATTTATTAGTACTTTCAACTTGCCCATTTGCTTGCGGATTATGAGTCATTTTATTATGCTTGATTTGCCAAGCTTCTGTCAAGATTTTGATCACCTTATTCAGGAAATGAGTTCCACGGTCCGACACTAATTCTTTCGGTGGACCAAAACAACAGATAATCTGCTCTAACAGGAAACTTGCAGTCTCTTTTGCATTGTCCTACCTCGTCGCCCACGCTTCTGACCATTTTGTAAAATAATCAGTGGCTACTATAATGTACCTCTTCTGGGTAGTAGACGACGGGGTAATAGGACCCACAAAGTCAATGCCCCACTTCTTAAATGGAAGAATAGCCATGATAGGTGTAAGTGGACGTTTCCTATTCTCTCTATTGTCATGTCTTTGACAAGTATCACATAGCTTCACATATTCAAAAGAATCTTGAAAGATAGACGACCACCAATATCCAGCTCGTAAAGCTTTATGCACCGTCAACCGTCCTGCGAAGTGCCCTCCACATGCAGAGTCATGGCACTCCTCCAAGATAAAAGGAACCTCGTCAGGCATCACACATTGGCTGTAGATATCATCAACACCTTACCGATATAGTGTCCCTGCGATCAAAGAAAACTTCAAAGCTTGCTATTTGATTTTCCTCTTTTCAGACTTTGACAAACCAGCTCCCGTCTCTCCTGTTGATAGATAATGCGTAATAGTAGCGTACCAAGATGGAATAGAAGCTGTATCAATTTTAAACATTTCCTCAATATCACTTCCTTCAGCCAAAGTATCTTTTGGCTCCCCGAAATCCACAAGGCATTCTACAATACCCTGCAACCTCGGTGGCTTACTCTTAATCTCATAATCGAACTCCTGCAAAGTGATTAATCACTTTGCCAAACGATCAGGCGACTGTAGCTTGTTCATAAGCAATCTAAGTCCTTTCGCCTTCGTATAGAACACTACCTTTTCATAGAGGATGTAGTGTCTGAATTTCTTAGTCCCAAAGACCATTGCAAGACACAACTTCTCCATGTAGGTATAATTGATCTCTGAAATGCCCAACTTCCGACTCGCAAAAGCTATCGGATGATACCACTTTTCCTCCAAAATTTGGGCCAGACAACAGCTTATACTATGCATAGTGGCTGCTGAAAATATATAGAACATCTCGCCTCTTTTAGGTGCTTTTAAAACACATGCAACTATTACTCGATTAGCACCTCGACCTAGAACCATGCGACTGGCGGGTATATCGACTTGACAGTCTGTTCCTAAGATCCAAGGCCTGCCTAGCAAGACTCGATAGCTAGGACATCCTGCAAATATTATCACCCTAAAGTCCAAGAAACATTCCACACTCGCAACTGTAACATGGACTCTAGTAATGCAACCTTCTGGTTATCTCAAACTATCATCAGCCATTCTCAGAAGGGTGGAGCTATCTTTCTGGATGCCTAGACCCAACCTCTCCATCAACTCTGAACTCATGATGTTGACGGAGAATCCAGTGTCTACAATGGCATGTTCCACTAATATTCCATCTACATAAGCTGGAATCCTAGGGCAGTTCTTTTCAGCATGGTCAAACCAATCTTCCCCTACTCGTGCTATGCCCAGAGGTTCCACAATATACCCGATACACAGGATCTTCTTAAATTCCTTACGTACTCCTGGAGATAATTTGATCAATTGCAATAGGTTCACATCTGGTTTAACTTCGCAAAGAGAACTTGCTAAATCAAAGTCATGATAAGTAGCCAAAGCTCTCTTTTCTTGCCAAACCATCCTCTCTTTTGGTCTTTGGACCAGTTTTGGTGCTTCTTTCTTGGCTCTTGCCTTCTTTCTTGGCACTTCTTCATCCTTCTTAGGGTCAACTTTCTTGTCAACCGGCCTTAGTGGCCCCCCTTCTATGCTAGAATTCTGGACTTGCGTCCCCTTATCCCCTTGTTTAGGGTTTGCCCCGACAGGTTTTGCATTATCTTTATCAACCTCTTTAGCCTTTTGGCCTCTCGTCACGGCTTGTAGGTTAGAGGTTTCAGCGTCATTGACTCGTACAGCCTCAATAAGGCTGACTCCGTTGCCTTGTGGCAACTCTTCTATAGTTGTTTTTCCCCTCTGCAATATTTGTCTTGGTGCATCATTCTGCTGCAAGTTATTTCCTTGCGCTCTATGATTCACTGGGCCCAGCTGTTTACTCCCTTGTTGGAGAGAGCTAATCTTACTCCAACAGGTAGCAGTTAAATGGCCTAACTTCCCACAAATGTCACATTTCACATTTGGACAATTTCTGGGAAAGTGTTGTCCACCACACCATTTACAATTGAATCTAGAGGATCCACCCTCTTCAAGGCGTCGACTCCCTATCAAATTTTGTTGCTTATTCAAGAAATTAACGTCGACGGCTATTTGTCAATATTTTTCAAAAATCATATCGGTATAATGCTTCATCATGTCCTTAACTTCGCCAAGGACATTAGATGCACTTGACTCGTAGCCTCGATCGTCAACCCGTCGTTCCATTGGCCTAACAATCTGATTTGGCATTGGTTGTTGACCCACAGGAATAACATTCGAATTCGAAACTTGGCCTCCAACATTTGATGGAGCCAACTGACTTGCCATAGGCATAGTCACACTGGGAGGAGCCGGTAATAGAGGTACATTCGAAACTACACTCCCTCTCCCATTAGGGTTAGTCATAGGCATCCCTTGACTTCCATTCGTCAATGCTGGATTGCCAGTAGGTACTAAGCCCCCATTAACATTCATTCGAGAGGAGTAGGCCATTTATAATCGTGCTTCTACTCCCTCTGCCCACGTAATAGCGGTGTCTATATCTGCTAAGGCCACACTGCTCAATTGTACTTGGATATTAAAGTCCAACCCATGCAAAAAAGTTCTGCAATTGGGCAGCTAGTGGAATAGGAATGTAAGTTTGCAACTTACGGAATACTTCAACTTCTTGGCATATGCTTTTACATTCTCATGACGATCTTGACGTGTTACATTCAAGACCCACAACCAATATTGGCCACCTCTTTCAGGGGCATATTCCGCTCGAAAAGTTGCATAGAATTGATCAATGGTGGTTATGGTTCCAGACTCTATGCTGTGATACCATACCGCAGCCCTTCCTTTTAACGTCATATTGAAGAACATCATGAGATGTCCCTCGTCTTGGATGCGATAATTGAACATCAATCTCTGAAATTTACAAATGTGAAATTCTGCATCCTCTTCCGCTAACCCATTAAAAATGGGCAAGGGAACTCCTAAGGCTGGTAAATCCGAAAACCCTGCAGGAATCACAATAGGCTGTGCCATGGTGACAATCGGATTAGTAGTAGGAGCTTGAAGTGACGGATTCACACCCCCACTTAAAGTGGGTAGACTTGGTGGAGAAGAGGAAGAACTTATGCTTCCTTCTGCCCCTAATGGAATAGGTGGAGCAGTTAATTGACTAAGACCACTGCTTCGTATACGTACTGGACTACTCCTTTGAGGAGAATAACGGCTTACGATCTCTAACCGCCGTCTAGCCCTCTCAGCACGTTCGGCTTTTTGGATTTCGGCTTGACGGTCCTTGTCACAGGACATAAACCAACTACCTTTTGGTCCCTAGAAACCCTAGATTCGAAAACCACCACTTATAAGTGGCTCCCGGCAGACGCACCACTGATGGGACCTAAAATGGGCCGGCACTGGCTCATGCACTAGCCGGACCTCTATCATGCACTCAACAACCCCACGGTCTCGCGGCCAGGAGCGTTGATGACACATACATTGCCTTCCTAAACATCTTGCGTTTGTATCACGTCTCGTAGTCCAACTCTAACCCAATTAACACTCCTCAGAGGGAGTCCCAGCACATTGCCAAATAGCACGAAGTACAAACATAGGAGGTCCTCCCACGGCTGACTGCCGCTACCTCACTGCGACTCTCCTACATCTTAGGGATTGGCCCCTCGATGCGTCACTAAACATATATAACACTTCGCACATAGTCCTCTCGAGGTACCAATTATTTTGTTCCAGGATGTACCATACCTCACTTTACTTTCCCCCTTAGACCCAACGCCTAGCACTACCGCTTGGGACAACCTTACTCACTCAACGTTGGTCACGATCTAGAGAATACAGGTGTTATGCATCCAGGAGGTATTGTCTAATACATTTTATCATTTTATGCTTCATGCAAATTGTGAATGTCCATGTGCTCAAACAAAGAAAAATCAACATTGTGCTTAGTGCAAAAGCATTCTTTCAATGAATTTCTCTGACGCGTAATTGCTACGTTGCACGAACCTAGCACCAAGGAGACCTCGTGCTACTAGATCCTTATTTTAAATTAACGATCGATCTATATGATATGCATAGATGAAAACAATCAGCCTTTTCTTTCTCTCAGCACTTAAATACCACTCTCATTCTCTCTACCCCCTCGCCGTTTAGATTGTGCACGATGCATAGGTTTAGGGTAATATTTTTCCATGTTTTTTGTTGTATGAAAAGCAATAAAAACTCACTAAAACATAAAGGTAGGGCTGAACTGAGGCTAAACCTCATACTTCAGACCCCCCATACATACACAAACATGAATCTTATTTTTTAGTATTTTTCACACACTCAAAATCTATTTTTCCCTTATTTTTACCCATTTTCCCTATTTTTCTTGTATTTTTCGCAATATTAAATAACTAAAAATGCAAAATGAGTTGTGGGCTGTGGCCCTTAGGTTCATTTGCAGCAAAAACACAAATTTTGTTGATGTGTCTTATTATATTTTCCATTTATATATCAAAAACACCTAATTTTTCCCTATTTCGCGTGTTTTACATGTTTTATTTTATTGTTTTCGGCCATACGGCTCATGATTTTCTGGTTTTCTGATTTCAAACAGTTGGAAGGCATTGCAAACAACATTATTATCAATTTATAGCCCATATGAACGATGTCTCATGTATCAAATAGCATAAAGAATCAAATTTTCTTATAAAAACGCATTACCAATTGTATTTTCGGGTTGCGGGTTTTTATGCCTCATTGCGGGACTGATTTCCAGCCACCATTAATGCTCATGACGACCCACAATTAGCAATCTTCATTCCTCTTGAACCACGGAGCAATCCGGTCTTCATTGGACAAGCATCCGTCATCCATTCTTCTTCTTCTTCTTCACCGCACGAATCTGCCCTTAGAGGAGAGAGAGGGAGGAGAGAGAAAGACTGATTTTCTCTCTCTCTCTCTCTAGAGTCCACCATTTTGCATGCGAAGGATGGTGATACGGACCGAAGAAATAGTGGATCAGCCTTGTGATGTCATTGCTATGGCTTCTTTTCAGCCATAAATCTCATCCATGGGGGGAGGGGGGGGGTTTTCTGATCGCGTGGCTGCCTATAGTACATACCGCCGCCTATTTTTGTGAGATTGGGGGGGTGCCCCCTTTGAAGGGCACCCCTTCATACCTCAAGTGGCCACCCTTCCAAGTTTTGACCGGTTTTTTGGCCCTTTGCATGTCCGGCCTCCGAATTCAGTTCTGAAAATTTCTGTGAGCTCGTCTTGGCATCCCACACTGATAGTAGCTCCACGAATTGACACAGGCGCACGGGAAAATTACTAAAAATCAGAAAGTGTCGCACGGGCGCCTTCAAAGTACTTGACGCTTAAAATCGTCCTAGGTCGAGCCGCCGCCTTCGACGTTGAATATTTTTCCCTTGATATTCATAATTTTTAGCTATTTTTAAGCACTTCTTGGCATCAAAACTCCGTTCTCAGAAGGACAAGAAGAAGATATCCCATGAAGACCAAAAGACCACATCATTCAAAGCTGAAGAACCAAAGATGAAAGACAAGAAGATTTTCCATGCTGACAAAGAGAAAGCATATGATGAAAAAGACCACAAGGGCCTATCGGTCCTTGTCTCTCATTTTCTGTTTTAAAAGCATTGTACCTACCTTAATATTCCTTTCATAAGCTTGTAAAAACTCCTCATGTAGCCTTATACTACAGCCTCTGTACACTTTGTGAGGCCCTTGTTACAGCCTCTGGATGTCCACCATGCTTATGGTACCCACACTTAGCCTTTTCTGCGACAGCCTCTGGTGTTTTGCCATGTTTGTGGTATGCCCACAATTTGCAGGTGTTGCTCTCACTAAAGCCTCTACACACTTTGTACTTTCAGGTTGTGATTGAGGAGGGGTGTTGAGAATCTGCCAATCACACCTTATGTATGCCCCTTTGTATGGAACAGCTAGGCTAGGGAGATGTAGTTCATTCTAGGAAGAGAGACAGATCCCATAGGCACAGTGGATGTAGTGTGCTACCAAGAAATCCTATATAATGATTTACTTGACTATCACTTTCATATGATGATAATGCAATAGTACTTGTCTCTTTTTGTCAAGTGTCTGTGTCATTGTCAGTCCTACACAAGATTGTGTTTATGAGTTCAAGTCTCAATCTTGAAACCTAATTCACTTCTGTAACAGTTGTCTTCTTTGTCAATGTCAACATGAGTAGTATCTTCATCTTCCATCCTTCATAGCTTCTGCCTCTGCCATGCTCTAGATCCCGCATCTTTCACAAGGTAGAGGTATTTGTTGACGATTTATGTGTCTACTCTAATTGTAAGGAACGCCTAGGCAAGCTCCAAGCAGTCTTTGAAAGATATAGACTGTATCATCTCTCATTGAACCCCTTGAAGTGACAGTTCTAGGTAAAGCATGGATACATCCTAGGGCATGTGGTGTCAAAGAATGGAATTGCCACCGAATTCTCAAAATGTTATGATTATTTTCAATCTTCCACCATCAATCGATTACAGGGGAGTTCAGTGCTTCCTAGGCTATATAGGGTACTATATCGAGGATTTAAGTTGAACTATGCATTTATTGCTAGACCTCTATACAGATTGATGGTGATATTTGAATGGACCAAGGAATGCCAATGTGCACATGAAGAGTGTAAGAAGGCTCTAACAATAACACCAATCCTAAGAGCCTCAGACTAGACCATAACCTTCCACATGCACATTAATGCCTCAAAGTATGCTGTGGGAGATGTGTTGTGCTAGCCTGGTGAACACAAATTAGACCATCCAGTTAGCTTTGCTAGCATACAACTCATGGATACTAAAATTAACTACTCCACTATGGAGAGGGAAGAGTTAGCATGGTATTTGCTGTAACAAAATTTTGGCATCACCTTTTGGCTACACCTTTCATCTTCTTTGTTGACCCATCAAGCCTTGCTTTATCTTATTAACAAACCCTATGCTACGAGGGGTACATTGCTCGATGGTTACTTCTTCTTCTAGAGTTCGACTTCTCTATGCTTGTACGCAAAGGGAAGCAGCACTACATGGCTGACCCTATGTCTTGCATATCCACAGGAGAAGCCAGTGGACAAGGCATCATAGACGACTTGCCTAACACGCATATGTTTAACCTATCTAGCGAAAGGGACTTGTTTAGAGCTAACTTAATGCCATACTTGGTAGATGACATAATCCAAGTGCTTGAACACAGACTACCTGAAAGACCCATCGAGAAGGCCTGGATTAGGTGACTTATCCTTAAAATACAACCATATTAGTTGATAGCATGACAACTCTAAAAATTTGGGGCAGATGGCTTGCTTTGTAGATGTATGTGTGAACATGAGATATGCATGACATACTTACAGAAGCACACAATGGAACTGCAAGAGGGCACTTCAGCAGAGACATGATGGCTTGCAAGGTGTTGCAATCTCAATTGTGGTGGGCTACTCTTTTTTGAGATGCAGCACCATTTGTGAAGTACTGTTATGAGTGCCAATGGACCAAGGTACCCGTTTGCAAGGAAAAAATAGAGCTAAGTCCAATCATTGCAAGACACTCGTGGGGGGACTTGCTCAAGATGCTGCGCCGAACACACACATAATGCACAAGGAGAAGCTCACTCAAGAGACAAGAAGAGAGATGGAGGCCAAAAGGTTTTCTTGTTGGTTTCTTCTTCTTCTTCCACACACTTTTTTACAATGTACACAAAGTATAGATAAGATACAACATAAAGGAAAGTGGCCTACTAAGTCAAACAATGCATAACTAACTACACTAGTCGACTGGCGCTATAACTATGCCAGTTGTAAATAGGTGCAACAACCTGAATATAATAAGTAATGAGTCAGTGGCCATGTGAGAGTCATAATGGCCACCAATGTGCTAAGTGTAGATATGTGGACCCATCTAACCAGGCGGTCCATCATCAATGTCCGCATGTGTGGAGCTCAACTGCATCTCTACAACTCCAAGTAAGCTTCGAAACTTTTGAAGCTTCTCTGTATCCAATGCCTTCGTGAAGATGTCAGCTATTTGATCCTGTGTGCTGACATACACTAAGTCAATCTCACCTGCTAGTACCTTCTCTCTCACAAAGTGGTAGTGTACCTCAATATGTTTTGTCCTGGCATGGAACACAGGGTTCCTAGCCAACTGTATACTGCTCATGTTGTCACAATAAATAACAACTAGACCTTCCACCTGCACATCTAAATCAGCCAATAACTTTTGCAGCCATACTACCTCACATGCTGCAACAGCAGCACCTCTATACTCAGCCTCTGTACTCGACAAAGCAACTATAGATTGCTTTTCCAAGTAACTGCTGCACTACCAAGAGAGAACATGTATTCGCTGGTAGATCTTCTATCAGAAATACTACCAGCCCAATCTGTATATGTGTATCCAAACACCTGTACATCTGTACTTGCCTCATAGAAAAGTCCATAATGTAATGTGGCCTTCACATATCTCAATATGCATCTGACTGCGTCCAAATGTGGCTTTCTAGGTACTTGCATAAATTGACTACAAGACCAACAGCGTAGCTCAATCTGGCCTTGTAATGGTCATGTAGATCAAACGCCCCACTATCCTCCTGAATATAGTAGGATCTTCTATCTCATTCCCAACATCAGCACTCAACTTTACATTCTGCTCCAACGGGACTGAAAGTGGTTTGCATGTTGTCATACCATACTTGGACAACATATCCAAGCCATACTGTCTTTGGGACAGCCATATACCATCATCACATCTGATCACCTCAATGCCAAGGAAGTATCTTAGCTCACCTAAATCCTTCATCTCAAACTTCTTCTTCAAAATGTCCTTGACTTCAGCAATCCCACTATCACTATCACTTGTAATAATCAACTCATCCACATAGATGACTATGATGACCAAACCTGCATCTCCCTTTCTCACATAAAGTGAGTGATCAAGATCAGAAACATAAAAGCCAATATTGACAAGATACTCTGATCTTGTTAGACCATACTCTAGGTGCTTGCTTGAGTCCATAGAGCGCCTTCTTCAACCTGCACACATACGTGGGATGCTTTACATCTTCATAACCTGCTGGCTGATCCATATACACTTCTTCCTGCAAATCACCATGCAAGAAGGCATTCTTCACATCCATTTGCTACAATCTCCAACCTTTGTCTACTGCCAAAGCAATCACACATCTGACAGTTGCCATCCTAGCAACTAGACTGAAGGTTTCTTCATAATCTATGCCATATGTCTAGGCATAGCCTTTTGCAACCAGCCTAGCTTTGTACCTACTAATAGAACCATCTGCATTGTGCTTAATCTTATAAACCCACTTACATCCAATAGCTTTCTTGCCCTTTGGCAATGATACTAGATCCCAAGTCTTATTGGCCTCTAATGTAGCCATCTCCTCATCCATTGCTGCATCCCAATGAGTATGACCAACAGCGTCCTCAAAGCAAGTGGGCTCAACATCCTCAACTATTTTCACCATATAAGCATAATGGTGAGCTGCATAACCTTCAAAACCAAATCTTTTAACAAGGTATCTAACCCTACTAGATCTACATACCACTGGATCACTCAATGGAGCCTTTACATTACTATGAGCTCTCTTTACACCTGGTGTCCTGACAGAAGGAATGCCAAGCTCATCATCCAAGCTCTCTGGGCCACTGTAGTCTCCATCAAGAACTGCATCAATGCCATCTGACAATTTATTCTTTCCTTTGTCTTTACCTGTAATGCTACTAGATGCACCTGAAGATGTAGAGCTACTCCTTAGTCTCCCAGATCATGGACTACCAGATGATGTCTCTGGTCCACTAAGAGTCCATGATTCTTGCTTTTTAGCCTGCACATGAGTGTCATGATCATCATCATCATCCAATGCATCACTACTAGATGCATACCAACTGCTCATTTCATCAAAGATGACATCCCTGCTCACTCTGAACTTACATGTGACAAGGTTATAACAGCGATACCCTTTCTGCTCTAAAGAGTATCCAATAAAGACACATTTTTCTACCTTTGGATTAAGCTTCTTCTGTCGCTCATTTGGCACATGAACATATGCAACACATCCGAATACTTTCAAGTGCGATACATCAGGATTCTTGCCAGTAAAGCATTCTTCAGGAGTCATCCCATGAACTGTAGCTGTGGGAGTTCTGTTCATAACATAAACATCAGTATGAACAGCCTCAGACCAAAAATGCTTAGGCATATTCTTTTCAGCCATCAAGGTGCATGCAACTTCTGCAATATGCCTGTTTTTTCCTTTCTGCAACCCCATTTTTCTGTGGGGTATACCTGCATGTGAACTGTCTCTTTATCCCATGAGACCTCAGAAAATCACTCAACTCATTCGAGAGCTACTCTCCCCCTCCATTTGACCTCAAGCACTTTACTTTCAAGCCTGTTTCTCTTTCAACTGCAGCCTTGAAAGTTCTGAAGTGCTCAAATGCTTCACTCTTTTCCTTCATAAAATATAACCACAGCTTTCTAGAACAATCATCAATGAATGTGACAAAGTATAAACTACCTCCAAGAGATATATTTTGTGTAGGCCCCCAAATATCTGTATGCACAACATCAAGGATATTTCTGCTTACATCTCTATCATCTGAAAAGGGTTGTCTTGCCTGCTTACCAAACTGACATGCTTTGCATACCTTATGAAATTCTGCAATTCTAAATGTAGGCAAACATGTAAGCAACCCTTTGGACTGCATTAACTTTAGCCTTTGTACATTTGCATGTCCAATGCGTTTGTGCCAAATTTCAATATCTGCAACAACACCTTTTCCTTTAGCATACATAGCAGCATTCATAGTAGGAATTCCAGCATCCAGAGTAAACATACGTCCAACTCTACTTCCCTTTGCAACCAACCTGCACTTATCATTGAAGTCTTCTACAAAGCAACCCTTTGCATTAAATCTGACTTGCAGCCCTTGCTCTACCATCTGACTGACTGACACCAAGTTCTTTGTAATAGAGGGAACATATAATACATTTGAAAGACTCTTTGTCTTACCATCATGCAAGGACAAGGGAACTTTTCCAATGTGTGAAATTAGGTGGCATGAATCATTACCCGTCTGTGCATAACCTGCATTTTGCAAATCTTGCATCTCTCCAAACCATTCTGCATGGTTGGTCATATGATTGATGCACCTGAATCAACATACCAAACATCATCATGTGTTCCCTTTCCTGTAACAACATTCAGCATACGCTACATAACAAACAGACGTTCATTTTTGTATTCATTCTATCGTGAAGACGATGCATAGTTTCCTTACTGCAACTTACCACTGTGAAATCATCTTTCTTAGCATAACATTGGGCTGCAATATGACTTGTTTTGCCACAGTAGTGACACACAATACAAGAGTTGTTAGAACCTCTGTTCTACCATCCACCTCTTCCTCTAAAGCTCCCCCTGCCTCTAAAGTTACCACAACCTCCTAAAACCTGCATATCGCCAAATTGCTGATTCAATCTATTTTGTTGGTTGTCACTACCACATCCTGTACCACGGCCTCTTGAAGAGAACTTGCCATGTCCCCTTCCTGAACTGGAGTAGAAAGCTTGGACCTGTTCACCATTTTTTTTCAGATGTCTCACTCTGCATGTTGATCTCTTCAGTGATCATAAGGGAGACCAACTCATCAAAATCTAGAAATGGCTTTCTAACATATATGGAAGTTACAAAAGACTTCCATGCCTTTTCATTATTAAGTCCACCCAAGGTAGACGACACCAAATCATCATCATCGGGCATTGCATCAATCGCTACCAAGGCATCTACAATGCTCCTTACCTTCAGTGCACATTCATTGATAGACATCTTCCCTTTCTTCAATGTATTCAACTCTTGCTTGAGTTGAATCTTTCGTGCCTTTGTATTTACAAAAAACATACTTTCAAGTATGGTCCAAGCTGCATATGAATTCTCTGCATTTCTAATATGTCCCAGTATATTATTGTCATTTACTACAGATAGCCAATACATAACCTTTTTGTCTTTTGCATTCCATTCCTTCCGTGTCTTTGTCTCTTCTGCAGGTGGAGGATCACTCACCTCCGGCTCCTTGTCTTCACCTGAAACAAACTCGTAGAGGCCTTTTCCAATAAGGAAGTTCGTGACACGGAACTTCCATGAAGGGTAGTTGTTCTTGTCAAGCTTCTCGATGATGGGGTTTCCACTGTTCTCTGCCATTATCACAAAACTAATACCAAACAGCAAGCAAATCTTCTGCAACCCTCGACCTGTAGTGCACAGCAATACACCAGACAGCCTTTTTCATTGTCTGCTCAACAATACATGCAATCTGCAACAACCAGTTTGCAGATAAACCTTGTGTTTATTCGCTGGTAAACACCTTTGAACTTAAGATCTAAAATCTGTAACCTGTGCACCTGTATACAGCAGACACAGCTAAAATTGTAGGGTATCTTGAACTGTTGTCCGCAACCTTGCGGCTCTAAAACGGAGCCTGAAATGACCTCAGATGGCCAAAATAGCAGCGGGAAAGCCCTAAAGGACCAAATCTGTAGAATATACAATGCACTTCGTGCACACCAAATCTCACTGTAATCTGAGATTTTTGCTCTGCCCTGCTTCTGGTGCCTCCACAAGCATTGTCCAAGAGAAAGAGTGGAAGAATGGGAGAGCTCCTTACCCATGACTTGCTTACTCGAACCTTGCTTCTCCTTCACTTCAACCTTCGAAATCAACCTCTCTCAGTGGCGCGGCTCTGATACCATGTCAAGAATCACGTGGTGAGGGGACTTTCTCAAGATGCTGCGTTGAACACACACAGAATGCACAAGGAGAAGCTCACTCAAGAGACAAGAAGAGAGATGGAGGCCAAAACGTTTTCTTGCTGATTTCTTCTTCTTCTTCCACACACTTTTTTACAATGCACACAAAGTATAGATAAGATACAACATAAAGAAAAGTGGCGTACTAAGTCAAACAATGCATAACCGACTATACTAGTCGACTGGTGCTATAACTATGCCAGCTCTGTAAATAGGTATAACAACTTGAATATAATAAGTAATGAGGCAGTGTCCATGTGAGAGTCATAATGACCACCAACATGCTAAGTGTAGACGTGTGGACCCATCTAACCAAACAGTCCATCATCAATGTCCGCATGTGTTGAGCTTGTCATCTCAACATTTCAACATGTTCAAACCAATCATCACCTACTCGCGCTATTTTCAACGGCTTAACAGTATACCCAGTGTAAAGAATCTTCTTTAACTCTTTACGCACTCTTGGAGACAACTTAATCAATTGCAGGAGGCTTACATCTAGCTTAACATCGCAAAGAGAACTTGCTAAATTGAATTCATGAAGCTAACAAGAGCCCTCTTTTCTCATTAGACCATTCTCTCCTTTGGTCTTTGAACCAGCTTTGGTGTCTCTTTCTTGGCTTTTGCCTTCTTCTTTGGTAATTCCTTATCCTTCTTGGGGTTGTCTTTACCATCAATGACTTTTAGATATCTGCCTTCCATATTGGGGTTAAGGACTTGCATCCCCTTATCATCTTGCTTAAGGTTTCCCTCAATAGGTTTACCTTGTCGTTATCAGATTTTTTGCCCTTTTGACTCTTGTAATGACTTGCAGATTAGAAGCTTCAATGTTATTGACACAAATAACTTCAATAAGACTAGCTCCACTAGCACTAAGAAACTCCTCTACAATAGATTTCCCTCTCTAAGTATTTGTTTCAGTCCCTCATCTTGCTAGAGATTATTTCCTTGCCCTTGTGGACCTGGCTGCTTACTTCCTTGCTGGAGAGAGATAATATTGCTCCAACACGTAGTAGCTAGGTGGTCGGAATTTCCACATATGTCACATTTAGCATTTGGACAATTCCTAGGGAAATGTTGGCTGCGACACCACTTACAACTAAATCTTGATGTGGCACCCTCTTCAAGGTATTGACTCCCTATCAAATTATGTTGCTTCTTAAGGAAATTGACATTAACAGCTATTTGCCTATATTGTTCAATGAGATCATGTCAGTATAGTGCTTGATCATATCCTTAACTTTGCCAAGGACATTTGAGGCACTTGACTCATAGGCTGCGATCATCTACCTATCGTTCCATTAGCCTAACCACTTGATTAGGGATTGGATGTTGATTTCTTGGAACAATGGTATGATTTATCATTTGGCTTCCAACATTTCGTGGAGTCATCTAACTAGCCATAAGCATAGTCACACTAGGAGGAGCTCGCAATATGGGCACATTTTGAATCATGATTCCTCTCCCATTGGGAATACTTATGGGCATCCGTTGACCTCCATTCGTCAGTGCTAAGATTTCCAACACCTAGACTCGATTTCCAATTTCCCCCCAGAGGTAAAGGCCACTTGTAATCGTGATTCTACCTCCTATGCTCTTGTAATAGTCGTAACAATGTTAGCAAGATCAACATTGCTCAATTGAACTTGAACATTAAATTCTAGTCCATTCAAAAAGTATTGCAATTGAGCAGCAGTTGGAATAGGAATTTAGGTTTGCAACTTATAAAATACTTCCTTCAGTTTATTGGCATACCCATGAACATTCTCGTGAGGCTCTTGACGTGTTACATTGAGAACATGTAGCCACCAATACTGACCTCTCCTTTTAGGGGAAAACTCTCTTCAAAAGGCCACAAAGAAGAAGTCAATCGTAGTCATGGTTCCAGCCTCTAGGGTAAGGTACCATATTGCAGCTCGTCCTTTCAGAGTCGTATTAAAGAACATCATCAAGTGTCCTTCATCTTGGATTCGACAATTAAACATTAACTTTTGGAATTCATTAATATGAAGTTTGACATATTCCTATACTAACCCATTAAAATGGGTAGAGGAAATCCTAAGGCTATCAAGTTTGGTGTTCCTCCTCGGATTGCAATGGGTTGCATCATAGTAACATCCGGATTCTCTAAAGAAGTTTGAACGATGGAAACTATTACTCCACTCGAAGTGGGTTACTAATTGGAAGGGGGGAAGTACTAGAACTTCCTCCTCCTAATGGACTATGCATGGGGATAGGTTGTCAAGAATCACGTGATGGGGGGATACTTGAGCTGCTGTGCCAACAAACACACACTGTATACACAAGAGGAAGCTCACTCAAGAACACAAGAAGAGAGATGGAGGCCAAAATGTTTTCTTGCTGGTTTCTTCTTCTTCTTCCACACACTATACAATGTACACAAAGTATAGATAAGATACAACATAAAGAAAAGTGGCCTTCTAAGTCAAACAGTGCATAACCGACTCCACTAATCGACTGGCATTATATATTTGCCAACTGTAGATAGGTGTAACAAACTAAATATAATAAGTGATAAGTCAGTGGCCATGTGAGTATCATAATGACCACCAATGTGCTAAGTGTAGACGTGCGAGCTCATTTAGCCAAGCGGTCCATCATCAATGTCCACACGTGTTGAGCTTGCCATCTCAACATAGGGTTGCTAAGACCCTACCCTTGTAGAGGGATATCTAACCACTTCTTTGTGGAGAATATATTCTAATAATTTTGGCCCATCTTCTAGCCTATTCAGCTCTTTCTTACTTCTGAATCTTGGCTTGACTGTCTTTTGAATCTATCTCACTGCCTTTTGGCAGACACTGATAAATTGATCCCTATTGATTGAGATTCAGAAACCACCACATATTAGTAGCTCCTAGAAAAATGCACCACATATCGAGACCTAAAATGGGCCTAACATGGGCACTAGCTCGACCTCTACTACTCACCTCAAACCGCCCCACATAGCCTCGTGCCAGGACCGTCTAAGGGATATACTCCTCTATACTCTAATACAAAAATTTTACGTTTGTATTATTTGTAGTCCAGCGGATATCCTTCCCCACAATCCTCAGAGAGATTCACTAAACATATTGGTGTTATGCACCACATAAGCACGCACAAAGGGTGGTGCCCCTTGACTTAGCACCGTGGCTCCACTACGACTCTCCCTACACCTCAAGCAATAGCCCAAGATGCATCGTGAACACATAGAACACATTCAAAAAAGCTCCACTCTTTTGATAAATCGATCCAAGAGATAATAGATAGTCCTCATTGAGTATTCCCTAAGGAACCAAATCTCTAACCCTATAGCTTAGGGGACCTCACACTCTCAACATAGGTCATTGCTCATACAAACAAGTGTTATGTATCCAGGATGACACCATATGGTGTATGCAATGCAATTGCGTATGACTACTATACTCAAACAAGTTTACTTATTAACAATTAAGATCATGAATGTGTAAAAATAGTTCTTTTCATGCTTTTTTTCTAATCCACGATTGTTGCATTGCTTAGGGTTAGTACCAAGAATTCTCATGCTACTAGACCCTTTTAATTTTAGAAAACGACGTACCTTACATGCCTTGCATCATAAAACATTAGAAATTTGAGTACTTTAAACACTCAACAACCCCTTCTCCCTACTATTTAGAGTTATGTATTTGTTGGTACGCTTAAGGCACATTTTTCATGTATTTTTCTTTTACGAAAGCAATAAAAGCCCACTTTAACATAAAGATAGTACTGAACTGAGGCTAAACCTCATGCTTTAGCTCTAGATACATTCGCAAATATAAAACCTATTTTTTCTTTTTTTTCGGATGCAATTTTTTTTCTCAATTTTTTGCTATTCATTTATAGATAATTACTAATAATTATTTATTTACTAGTTAAGATTTATTGATCTTATTGAGAATGAATTTTTTATCATATTTCAACCCATAGGAACAACATATACATGACAAAAACCCAAGAAACGCATGATTTCTGTTAAACCACATAGTCTCAAGCTTTGCATGTTTAGCATAAAACTATTATACGATTGATTTTTCTTGATTGCTTCAATATGGCTGATCAATCATAACATTGGCAACCAAATACAATCATTTTCAACCATTTTCAACCAAAATTTATTATAAAACGATGAAATCTATGACTTACTCCATGAAATCGCACCTTATGACGTACATATTTCAAAATTGGAAGCCCGTTGATGCTCTTCAATGGTTGTTGATGATCCTTCCAACCTTGATTTACATCCCTTTGCAGTTCTACAACATCGTACGATCAAAATCTTTCATGTCAACCCACCCCCTTCTCTCATACATTAACCCATAGAAACATACAATAAGAGGAGAGAAGAGAAAGGAGAGAGAAATACTAAAATCATATCTTTTCATTCAATGCATCATTTCTGCGGCGGCGATGATGGATGCCAAAGAAATTGAAGATATTGCTGCATGGAGCATTCCTCCTGCCTCCCCACCAATCAGAAAATGATAAAAATTTGGCATTTTTGGGGGTGCAAAAAAAAAAGTGCCCCCTCCTCCCCCCACGTTTTATGAAATGTGCATTTTCATTCCTCATACACTAAAACAAGCTTAAGCTTTAAATCCCAAAAAAACTAGTTCTCACTTTTGTGTTCCGGGTTTTTCCTTGAACAAAGGCCCGAAAAAACTCCGATTTGAGATCTGACTGGACGGCCGGCTTCATGGCATAAAAAATCTATAAAGATGGCCTGCGTCATACACTTTCCAACTCCTAGATCAGATAGCTACTTTATAACACCAAACCATGTGGGGATTAAATAGGGGTTCAAATGGACTCCAATCAACGAACCGAGACTTGCATTGGGTTCCTAGCATTGAACTCCATCTAGAAAAAATCTAGCTCGTCAATCCCCAACCGTTTCATTTTGCATGAAAAATTGGTCGTTCACTGCCTTATGAGTAGTAGAGGACTGAGTAATATGACCCACAAAGTTGATACCCCACTTCCCAAATGGAAGGATAGCCATAATAGGCGTAAGTGTACGCTTCCTATTCTCTCTATTGTCATGCCTTTGACATGTATCACATCTCTTAACATAGTCAAATGAATCCTAGAAGATGGATGTCCACCAATATCTAGCTCTTAAAGCCTTCTATGCCATCAACCACCCAGAAAAGTGCCCTCTACAAGCGGAGTCATGGCACTCTTTCAAAATAAAGGGAACCTTGTCACGCATCACATATCAGTGATAGATATCATCAACACCTTGCCGATATAGTGTTCCTGCGATCAACACAAATTTTAAAACCTATTGTTTAATTTTGCTCTTCTCGGATTTTGATAGAGTAGCTCTAGTCTCTCCCATAGATAGATAGTCCATTATAGTAGCATACCAGGAGGGAATAGATGTTATATCAACCTTAATCAATGTTTCCATGTCACTTCCTTCAGTGAAGACCTCTTTTGGCTCTCCGAAATCCACAAGACATTCTACAATGCCATGTAGCCTTGGTGGCTTGCTCTTAATCTCATAATCAAATTCCTACAAAGTGATTAACCACTTTGCTAAATGATCAGGCGGCTGTAGCTTATTCAGCAACAATCGAAGCCCTTCCACCTTCGTATAAAAAACCACATTCTCATAAAGAATGTAGTGCCTAAATTTTTTTGTTGCAAATACCATCGCAAGGCATGATTTCTCCATATAGGTGTAGTTAATTTCCAATATGCCCAGCTTCTGACTAGAAAAAACTATCCGGATGGTACCACTTTTCCTCCCAAATTTGGGCCAAACAATAGATGATACTATACATAGTGGTTGTTGAAAATATATAGAATATTTTTCTCCTTTTAGGTGCTTTTAAAATAGGTGCTTTGGCAAGCTCCTTCTTCACATAGTCAAATGATACTTTGCAAGAATCACTCCATGCAAAATGACAGTTTAAGGACAATAGGTTCATCAGTGGCAATGTTCTTTCTACCAGTCCATTTATAAACCTCAGATAATACCCTACCGATGACAGAAAGCTATGCACTTCCTTTAGAATACGTGGCAGACTCATGGTGACTATAACCTTGATCTTTTCGAGGTCAGTCGCAATCCCTACTGAAGTGACCACATGACCTAACAAGACCCCATAAGGGACTCCAAAGACTCACTTCCGTGGGTTGAGAGCTATGCAAAATTGTTTGCAACACTCAAAACACTTCCGCAAAATAATCAACTATCTATCCCTTATGATGGTTGCTCCCAGGTCATCAATGAATACTTTCAACTCTCTGGGGAGATGTCACCAAAGGTCTTGTCGACTATTCTTTGCTACGAACCAGGTGCATTACATAACCCAAATGCCATCACATGGTACGCAAAGGTACCGAAGATAGTAATAAATTTCATTTTCTGCTCGTCTTGCTTAGTAATCACCATTTGGTTATACCCTACAAAGCAATCCATGAAGGAATATATTTCCCTACCCGCTAGTTGATCCAAAATTTAGTTAATAAAGAGCAACACGTAGTAGTATTTAATAGTTTGCTTATTCAGCTCTCTAAAGTTGTTAACCCCAAGTCGAGATGACGGAAAATGGCAGAAAATGAAGGAAAAAGCGGAAAAAGCATGGAAGAAGAGCAAAGACACGCAGGCGACCTCAAAGCATGGAAGAGCAAAGACACGCAGGCGACCTCTAAAAGCTAAGCCGAGACCAAAGGCACAATTTTAAATGAAAGGCACCTCAAAAAACTTGGAAATCTCTTGTAAAAGAGCGCAAAGCTCCCTCCTGTGCCAATTGTAAAATATTAGACGCTGTCAAAGAGTTTACTATTCATTATATAAATCATGGAATTCTTATGAACACAGAAGAGTTTCACTGGAAGTTATATGAGATATGTGTATACAAAATTCAGGCATTGTTATCCAATAAACACCTTAGTTATACAAGTTCTTTTGTATTTAGCATATAATTTTCAGTTATACCATGTACATTTATGAAAAATAAGTCTATGGGAACCTACAACTTGGACATCTGGAAGTAATTAACAGTCTGCAGGATAAATCACATTAATTCAGGTACAAAAAATATGGTCAAAACCCAAGAATGATGCCAAAAACTGTCAAAAGTCCACTAGGTCCACATGGGACCAGAAGTAACTGACTTAAGTGACCAGCAAGTGACCTACGCTGGTCAAAAAGTGACCAGGGACTGAGCAAAGAGCAGCCCGCATTTTTCGGCGCAAAATGCGGGTTGCACTGTCTGAGGCAAACTGGAGAGAGCTGGAGCTATGGTGCATGAAATGGAGCATGCAAACTGAAGATTAACAGGCCCAACTACTAAAGATGTAAACATGGTGAGAGCTCCACTTCTCTGCCTCTTTGGTCTGACGAAAATGCATGCTGAAACAGTTTATAAAAGAGGGAAATCTGAGAGAAGAGTATTCATCCTGCTCTTATGCACGACTTCTCTCATCTTGTTTACCTTATTCTTGGTCCAATGAAGCCCGACTTGTACCCAAGTACTTGAGTGACTTTGGGGCAAGCAAAGGGTGAGGATATTGAAGACTTATGGACTGTTATGGCCTGTAATAACCAGTCATAATCAGGGAAGCCCACTATTATGATCCATTTTTATGAGCAAACATGGGTTTTTTATGGTTGTAATGGAGGGAAATGACCTCTTTTCTTCAGGACATTGCTCATAGATGATCAAAAGTGCTTCTTCTTGAGTTTATGCACTCATTTTGAACTTGATTATGGGCTGGAATTTTCTGTTTTAAAACAGGGCTGAAGGTAAAATTATACTTTTTCAATTCATTTCATGTATCTTTGGCCCAAATCTTGGATGCATTTGAATCTATCAACAATATACTTGATCCAAAGGATTGAAATCCATCTATGTACATGAAATAAATGCCATTAGAGCTTGCATTTGACATTCATAAATGAATTGGAAATCTAAAAATATCCTTTATTAAATGATGTATGTATCCTGAAGCATTTGATGTAATCAAGTTAGTTTTATTCCTTCTGTTCATGTATGCTAAGTACATAGTGAGAAGGCTCGAACTCTTCTTCCATACCTAAATCATTTCTAAATCTCGGATCTTATTAAAACCCAATCCATTTTTCCTTTCTGAATCTTGAATCCTAAACTCTTCTTCTGCACTAAAAGCTCCGGTGGTAGACCTTCAACTCTTAACGTGACGACAGTGGTGAACCCGACGTGAAGGTCCGCTGCGGAAGAAGAAGTCCAATGGGAGAATCATCAAGCTCGGGAGGAGATGCTTTGCAACAGTTGGTTCATCTAATGCAAGAGAGCCAACAACAACAGCTACAATTTCAGCAGCAGTTGCACTTGCAACAACAACAGAGACAAGAAGAAGAGCGGATTGATGCTGCTGCCATTAAGGCCTTAGAAGCAGTTGGGCATGAGCTCAAGCAATTTAATGGGCAAAATGTGTCCTCTTTTATCCGCCTCTACACTGACAAGATGGTCTTCTTTGGAGTTCCTCAACATGCTTGGAGCCGTTACTTTGCCCGCCTGGCTATGCATGGTCTCCAGGACCAAATTCATGGTCTTTCCCAAAAAGATGCTGGATGGACTGTGTTCAAAAAGGCTCTTCGAGAAGAATTTTTCCTTGAAGATTCTAGCCTTATGACAAAGAAAATCTTCATCGAATGGGTCAAAAGGCCCAATAACATTCTAACTGCTACTACTGCTCTTCATCGAGAGTTTGAAAGCAAATTTTCCCAACTAGATCCCGATGACCAACAAGGTATGGAAAGTCAAAAGATTGAGTTATTTTTAAAAGTTGTAGATTCTTCTCTTCAGGAGAAATTGACTGACCAACTTGAAGACCTTGACTCTGAGTCGGGATTAAAGACTGCTTGGAGTGATGTCACTGAAGCAGTTAATATGATTGCTCGAAGAGAGCGATTGCGCCTAAGATGGGGATCAACCCCTATAACAACTGATTCTATGAAGGAGCCTATTCCAGCTTCTCGACCTCCTGTCTCTATGGCCGAGCAACCAAGAAATTCTGATGTTCCTTCTCCAAAGAAGGATGTCATGGATGAGTTAATTAAAAGCATGCGGGATCTCCATCTTAATTTAACATAAATTAATTCTAAAGTAGAAAGGCTTGATGTTAAAGTAGAAGAAAGGGGTCGGTCAACCACCCAAAGACCTGCATGAGAAGGCTTCAAAAGATGCTGCATTTGGTGTAATAGCCTTCAGCATGACAAGAGGGAATGCGGTGCATTCCGTGAAGCTGAAGCACAAAAATTAGTCTTTTGGAAGGATGGTAAAATTCATGCAACCGAAACCGGACTTCCTCTTGAGCCAAACTTTGGCAACGGTGGCATGAAGAAAAGACTAGAGGATTTGGCAACAAGAACGGCCTATGCAGCTGTTGATGCTGCAACTTATGGGTTACAAATTGAGCCAACTAATGAAATTGTTAAAACATGTAAAACTAATGCAAAATCTAAAGTGTGGATGCAGGCCTTAGAACGCATGGAGCAAGGCAAGGCAACTAAGGATGATTTAACCACTGCTAGCCAATGTATTTGAGGAAGAACCGGATGGTCCGAGCCTGTGGATTCATTTTCTGCTTTTGCCCAGTTAGCTAAAATTAATAATCAAGAAGCCATGATAGAAGAAAAGAGAAGAAGAGAAGAAGATGTTGCCGGTCCTTCCTCTTCAGGACCGACTAAACACATAACAAGAAGCAAACCAGACCAACAGAAGGCTGCTGAAAATCCGCCACCACCAGAATTTGATATGGGAGAAGCCCCTCAAGCAAAGAAAACGGAAGGAAAAAGAAAAAGCAAACATCCCAGTTACAAGTTGCAATCTGACATAGAGACCGCAACGGATCTTAAACAGATCCTAGAGGAAAGGATTCTTGGAAGCAGAATTGAATTTACATTAGGTGAAATTCACAGTATTGCAAAACGAGGATTTCATGATGTAATAATTGATGTAATTAAATGAAAAAGACAATATGTTGGTGAGGAAACTGAAGAATCTGTACATGCTTTTTTGCAAGTACTTCATGTGTATTTGCAAGATGAAGAAAAGTTGAAAACCCAAGGGATTTGACTGGAGGTAATCAAAGAATTGATTGCAGCCATAGAAGCCAAAGAAGAAGACATTTATGAAGCAGAAGATGAAAAGCCATAATGGTGGAAACTTCTCAATCTAAAGTGCAGCCCATGCATAAGAAAGAGACTCTTCTTCACAACATGCAAGAAGAAAGTGAAACTCACTTTATTCCAAGTAGTCACTATTCCCGTACCCATTGGGCAAGGGCGACTACTGAAACTGTTGTTAAAATCGGTGAGAAAGAAACTCCATGCATTGCTCTTATAGACCATGGTTTAGAAATTAATGTTATGTCAAGAAGTCTCTATGAGAATGGTGGATGGCCCATTGATGTGGACCCAGGGTGGCGCATGAAGGCAGCCAATAACTCTTCTAGCGATCTTTATGCAGCATGTCCTTATGTACAAGTTATTATTGGTAATGTAAAAGATGAATTTCATTTCTTTGTTCAAGATTCCTGCAGTTATCCAATCATTCTTGGACAACCATTTATTTCCAAGTTTCGTTTAGAGACAAAGGCTCTTGGTGATGGTTCATCATATGCTCGGATAAGAAGCAAGGATAATGATAAAGCTGTTCAATTCCTAACTATTTGTGTTAATCACCATCGGAATAGGGATCGATTAAGAGATCATCTTGTTCCTCCTAATGCCCGAGAATTTAAGGGTTTTCGGGTAGTGCTGCTATAAGTGGAGGCTATGGCAGTGCATCATGTCACAAAAAATTGCCTCCATATATGAAGGAGGCAAGGCCAAAAGCTGATTTGCAGGTTTTTTCAGCCAATGGAGTGGGCTGTTATAAACAATTTTCAGCCATGAACAGGGCTGAAAGAAAGTATTTGAGTCATATGGAGCAAGAGCTGAAGCAAATTGATGTTATACCAAAAGATGAAGAAATTTCAGGACTATTTTATGGGCTGAATTATAATGATACAATGGCTGAAATTTATACAGCCATTCATGCAGATAATCAAGCTGAAAATCAGTCCATACAGGTATGTACATTGGATATGTATGACATAATTCAAGAATTTGCAGATTATGAAGCTTTTGGACAGCCAAACAAGGATGAAGCAAGAGTAGAAACAAAGTATAAAACAGTTGATAAGAAGGTCAAGCCGGTAGCTACTCCTCTACCACCTGAAAGCGAAGGACTAGCAGATAGGCTTCCAAACAACCAAGCCTTCATGATCCTAAAGATATTGGTCACCAATTTACAGCAGAAAGTCTACAAAAGCTGAAAATTGGTGACAACTCTTTTTTCTTACCAGCTGAAAAGCAAATCTTCATGTAGATGTTAAAAAACCATGGTAAAGCTTTTTCATTTCAGCCACATGAAATTGGCTGTGTGGATCCAAGCATTGTGGCACCAATGGTAATTTTTGCAATCCCACATGTGCCTTGGAATCTTAAACCAATTCCGGTTCCAAGGGCTCATTTGCCTAAATTATTGGAGCTTTTAAATGAAAAGATAAAAATGTGAATACTGGAGCCATCTTCAGCTCCATAGTCCAACCGATGGTTTACCGTACCTAAGAAGAATGGATCTTTACGATTCATTCAAGATTTGCAACCTGTCAATAAAGTCACTATAAGAAATGTTGGATCAGGACCAATTGTGGATGAGTTCACCGAAGCATTTGCAAGAAGGGCAATCTATTCCATGGGAGACTTATATTCAGGCTACGACCAATTTCAGCTTACTTTGGAAAGCCGTGACATTACTACAATGAAGACGCCTCTTGGCCTAGTCCGCATGTGTACTCTACCTCAAGGGGCTGCGAATTTAGTAGCTCACATGATGAATGCTATGCATAAAGTATTAAGGGATTATATTCCTCACTTTACTCTTCCTTTTCTTGATGATGTTCCAATCAAAGGATGTGAAGTTCATGAGAAAAATAAAGAACTCAATGAACTTGGATGTCGAAAGTTTATTTTTGATCATATTAATGATTGTGCTCGGATCCTGTCTAAATTAGAAGAAGTTCATATTACTCTTTCAGGAGCTAAATCAGTTTTTGGAATTGAAGAAGTCCTTGTGGTCGGTCATATGTGTGGTCCATATGGCTGAAAGCCTTCTCCATCTAAAATAAATGCAATCAGCAAGATGCAAGAAGAATGTACAAATGTTTCAGAAGTGAGAAGATTTCTTGGTGCATGTGTCTTCTACCTTATTTGGATACCACATTTTGCCCATGTTGCTGAAAGTCTTTATCAGCTTCTAAGAAAGGGCCAAAGGTTTCTATGGACAAAAGAGCACACTCAAGCTATTCGAAAACTCAAGAAAATGCTGACTTCAGCTCCCACTTTAAAGAGGGCTAACTACTCTAATGGATAGCCCATTATACTCACAGTGGACACAAGTCCTATTGGAATAGGATGGGCAGTTGGTCAAGACGACCTTGAAGGCAACAGATATGTAATCCGCTTTGGAGCAAAGGTTCTTAATGTACGACAAAGAAGGTATGCTCAAATTAAAAGAGAGTTTTGGGGAGTAGTAACTGCATTAAAATGTGACAGGGAGTACTTCATGGGCGCACATGTTATAGTTGAGACAGATTGCCTTCCACTCTTGGGCATGATAGCCAAATGTTCCACTCCTGACATAGCCATGCTAAGATGGATAGCCTATATTAAATCCTTAAATCCTGATTTGAAACATATTGCAGGTAGAGATAATCCAGTTGCTGACATGCTTTCACGTGCTAGATATATGGATGAAGAAGAAATGATGGAAGAAGAAGAATCAAAGTTTATAAATGAAGCTGTTAATGCAAGTACAACAAAAATTACAGCAAGAACAACAGGTTCAGCTGTTAAAACAACCTTTACATCAGCAAGGAAGTGTTGAGATATCGAGCTCCACTCGTGATACGCCAGGGTGATCGTTGTGTATTTATGTCACCGACTTGTCAGTTGTTGCAGACGCGGTTGGTACACCGCCCATGAATAATAGCTACATGATAGATATCCTTATCTACTCTAGTTCGTGGCTCAGTTAGTATGCCACCTTAGTTAGTTGAGTTTGGTTTGAGACCCATATATAGGGTTCTTCTATTTCCTTGTACTAGATTTCTTTTTGGCTTACACAACTAAGAAGAGGAAAACTGTTTTCAGCCTCCACCTTTGTGTGTATTCCCCCATTGTGCAAGAAAGAAAGCTACAAGTGAGACTCTTTTCTTCTTTCCCACAATCCTGACATGGTATCAGAGCCTTGTTCGTGGTAAGGAGCTCACGAAAGCAAGCCAAGCTCGTGGTGTTCTGGTAAGAGGAGCAGTGTTGCTTTCATTTTCTATTTTGGGAGCAGATCTCTGTAGGTAGCACAGCCGGAAAGTGCAGGAATGCATTGTCTCAGGTTGAGACGCCCATCCCGGTGACCCTGTTTTTTTTATTTGAGGCTATTTCGGGGCCTGTTTTGGAGGCAGAAGTTTTTTGCACGCACTCAAGAAAAGACCCTATTTTATGCTGTGCGACCACTGTTCTACAGGTCGGTGAAAAGTTACTGTAGAAATTGCATCATATGCTTGTGTGCAGAGACATTGGGAGTTTCAAAATCATCCTTGGTTCCTGTTTATACAAAATCGTCACTAGGAAGTGACTATGTGGTCAAATACCAACTTCACCAATTTTGCAGATTTTCCCTTGTGAGGGTGAAGCTGAGTTTTTTGCAGTGACAAATTTTTTTGCAGTGTTTTGTAATGGCGTCTGATTCTCTTTCACAGATTGTCACTGAAAAGCTTGACAAGAACAACTTCCAAGCATGGAAGTTCAGAATGACAAATTTCCTTATGGGAAAAGGATATTGGGAATTTGTTGCAAGAAATGAAGAAGAACCAATTCTTCCTGATGTTCCCAATCAACAGCAAATGCAGGCATTTAAAGCATGGCATGAGAGAGCCAGGAAAGTTATGTACTGGCTGTCTATCAGTATTTCGGACTCTATGATTGTGCATATTCAGGATGCAAATACGCCAAAGGAGGCATGGGATACTTTGTCAAAAATGTATAGCACAAATACGCAAGCCAAGAAAATGCAACTCAAGCAAGAGTTGCATAATGTGCAAAGAGAAAGTATGAGCATCAATGACTACCACATGAAAGTGAAGAAGATTGCAGATGCACTTGCTTCCATTGGGTCGCCAGTGGAAGATGATGATTTAGTTTCTATGACCTTGAATGGTCTAGGAAAGGATTATGCACAGTTTCAGATATCCATTTCAGTTCGTGAAAGATTTCTGATTTTGAGGAGTTAATTGCTCTTCTAATTTCTGAGAGCAGAGAAATGGTGGTGCATCTTCTTCAGGAGGAACTTCAAAAGAAGTTGTCTTCTACTCAAATGCTGGAAGAGGTAGAGACAGAGGTAGAGGAGGCCGATCTGGAGGCCGTGGTAGAAGTCAGAAAATGCAGCAAACTCAAGAAAACTAGACCTATTGAGGAGGACATGGTAACTCTAGAGACAGGGGGAGCCAAAGAGGTCGCGGTGGATGGCAAAGAGGCCAAAATGCAAACAGTAATGTTGAATGCTACTACTGTGGTAAAATGGGTCATATGGCTAAAGACTGCTATAAAAAGCAAAATGACATCATGAATGGAAAATTACAACAAGGGAATTATGCATCTTCTAGTAGACAGGGTGATGGCAGAAATGAGCATTTGTTCATGGTGCAGCACATGAACAATTCTGTGACAAGTGCAAAAGAAAGCAACAATGTGTGGTATGTTGACTCAGGTGCATCAAACCACATGACAGGTCATGCAGAATGGATGGAGGATGCAAGGAAAATGGAAAAACCAGGATTTGTGAAGACTGGTGATGATACTGCACATCCTATTGTGCAGATTGGAAAAATTCCTTTGTCTATGCAAGATGGGAAAAAAAAATACCTGACCGATGTATTTCATGTCCCGAATATCACCAAGAATCTGGTTTCTGTTGGTCAAATGGTTGAGCAGGGCTTGCATGTCAGATTTAATCCTCATGGATGCTTTGTTGAGGATATGAAAAATAAAGGTCGCTTGATAGCAAAAGGAAAGAAGAAGGGCAAAATGTTTACGTTGGATGCAGATATGCCTGAATTGAGTGCAGCAATGTTTGCACATGGGACCGGTGTAGTTGCAAATATTGATATCTGGCATAAACGCATTGGTCATGTTAATGTACAACGACTTAAATCAATCTAGGCCCAAAATATTGTTGCAGGATTGCCAAAATTCAAGGTTGCAGAAATGCATAAGGTATGCGAAGCCTGTCAATTTGGAAAACAGGCAAGGAAACCATTTCCTAGACATGTTCAAGAGAGTGAGAAGCCATTGGAATTAATCCACTCTGATGTGTGGACTACTAAAGCTGCATCTCTTGGAGGCTCTCATTATTTTGTCACTTTTATTGATGACTATAGCAGAAAAGTTTGGGTGTATTTTATGAAAAAGAAAAGTGAAGTTTTTGGGCATTTCAAAACTCTTAAAGCTATGGTTGAAAAAGAAACAGACCTGCAAATAAAATGCCTAAGGTCAGATGGAGGGGGAGAGTACCTCTCAAATGAGTTTGCAAGGTTCCTGCAGGAGCATGGCATAAAGCAGCAATATTCATGCAGTCATACCCCACAACAAAATGGAATTGCAGAAAGGAAAAACAGGCATATTGGAGAGGTATCTCGTGCCATGCTCAATGAAAAAGACTTGCCAGATTTTTATTGGGTTGAAGCAGTTGCTACAGCAGTCTACATAATGAACAGGACTCCCACTGCAGCAATACATGGAATGACTCTAGAGGAGAGGTATACTGGTAGGAAACCAGATATTTCTCATTTGAAAATTTTTGGTTGCATTGCCTATGTACATGTGCCAGATGAGTTGAGATCCAAGTTGGATCCAAAAGCTGAGAAGTGCATCTTTATTGGTTACTCTCTGCAGCAAAAAGGGTATAGATGCTATAACCCTTCTACTCGTAAGTTTACAGTGAGCAGAGATGTTGTTTTTGATGAGATGAGTAGCTGGTATAAACCAGTAAATGTGATTGATGATGTAGATGCACAAAATGGTAATGCTGCACAAAATTCACAGCAGCAGTCACAAAATATTAGTGGACCTGGAGCGTCCTCTAGTAGTGGTTCACATTCTTCGCCATGGACAGGCAGATTGAGATCATGAGAATCTTCTCAAAGTAATACAGATAGTGGTATGCAGGTATCACGAAAAGGAAAAGAGAAGGTTGATCAGCCCATGTTTGATGTGAATGCAGGTCACTCTTATGTGGATGGTGAATCCAATGGCTCAGAACAGAGCATTGATGATGAGTTGGGTATTCCTTCTATTGTTACACCTAGAGTAAGGAAGACCAGGGATGTTTTGAGAGCACCTGGGAGTGAACCTACTTTGCGCAGGTCTACGAGAGCTAGGTATCCTATGGATAGGCTAAAATATGATGGATTTACAGCCATTCACTATGCATATATGGTCAAAGTGATACAGGAACCAAAACCCACTTCTTTTGAGCAAGCCATGGAAAAAGAAAAATGGGAGAAAGCCATGGATAAAGAAATGGATGCCTTGGAAGCAAATGCTACATGGGAATTGGTACCTTTGCCTAAAGGTAAAAATGTAATTGGCTGTAAGTGGGTTTATAAGGTGAAGCACAATGCAGATGGTTCTGTGAACAAATACAAGGCAAGATTAGTAGTCAAGGGGTATGCACAAACATATGGCATTGACTATGAAGAAACATTCAGTCTGGTTGCAAGGATGGCAACCGTAAGAGCAGTCATTGCTATGGCTGCATCAAAGGGATGGTCTTTACATCAGATGGATGTAAAGAATGCCTTCTTGCATGGTGATTTGCAAGAAGAGGTCTATATGGAGCAGCCACCAGGTTATGTGCATGATGTTCATCTTGAGTTTGTTTGCAGGTTGAAGAAAGCCTTGTATGGCTTGAAGCAAGCACCTAGAGCATGGTCTGACAAGATAGGACAGTATCTTGTCACTATTGGCTTTCAGATTTCCAAGGCAGATTTCTCACTTTATGTGAGAAAAACAGAGAAAGGTATTATGCTACTTGTCATTTATGTTGATGATTTGATTATGACAGGTGACAGTGATGAAGATATCCTTCATGTGAAAATGCTATTGAAGTAGAAGTTTGAGATGAAGGATTTGGGAGAGCTGCGTTATTTCTTGGGCATTGAGGTGATTAGATCACCAAGTGGGATACAACTCTTGTAGAGGCAGTATGGATTGGACATGCTGTCCAAATATGGGATGACAGGCTGTAAGCCTATTTCAGTTCCTTTGGAGCAGAATGTGAAGCTGAGCACAGATGCAGGTGGGATTCTAGAAGACCCTACTATGTACAGACACATAGTAGGAAGTTTGATTTATATGACTATTACTAGGCCAGATTTGAGCTATGCTGTTGGATTGGTAAGTCAGTTTATGCAGGTTCCAAGGAAACCACATTTGGATGCGGCTAGACGCATACTCAGGTATGTGAAGTCCACATTGCAGTATGGACTATTTTATGAAACTGGGGTTCAGATACAGTTGCATGGATACACTGATGCTGATTAGGCTGGTAGTATTTCTGATAGACGATCTACCAGTGGATATGCGTTCTCTTTTGGGAGTGTTGCAGTCACTTGGAGCAGCAAGAAACAGCCTACAATTGCCTTGTCGAGCACAGAGGCTGAGTACAGGGGTGCAGCAATGGCTGCATGTGAGGTAGCTTGGTTGCATAAGCTACTTTATGATATGCATCAGTCTACAGATGGGCCAGTTGTCATTTATTGTGACAACATGAGTAGTATACACTTGGCAAATAACCCAGTCTATCATGCTAGAACAAAGCACATTGAGGTGCATTATCACTATGTGCGAGAGAGGGTTTTACTAGGTCTTATTGATCTAGTTTATGTCAGCACAGAGGATCAGGTAGCTGACATATTCATGAAGGCATTGGGCGCAAAGAAACTGCGCAAGTTCAGAGACCTACTTGGTGTGCAGGAATTGGGATTGAGCTCGAGGGGGAGTGTTGAGATATCGAGCTCCACTCGTGATACGCCAGGGTGACCATTGTGTATTTATGTCACCGACTTGTCAGTTGTTGCAGACGCGGTTGGTACACCGCCCATGAATAATAGCTACATGATAGCTATCCTTATCTACTCTAGTTCATTGCTCAGTTAGTATGCCACCTTAGTTAGTTGAATTTGGTTTGAGACCCATATATAGGGTTCTTCTATTTCCTTGTACTAGATTTCTTTTTGGCTTACACAACTAAGAAGAGGAAAACTGTTTTCAGCCTCCACCTTTGTGTGTATTCCCCCATTGTGCAAGCAAGAAAGCTACAAGTGAGACTCCTTCCTTCTCTCCCACAATCTTGACAGGAAGGATGAATCAACGGAAGAAGGACAATGGACTAGTAAACAGCATATTCCATGTTTTGTTATGGTTTGTTTACACTTTAAAGAAGAATATTATGCAGATGATTGGCTAAAAATTGGCCAATTTTTTAGCACTATGACAAAGAAGTAAGAATGGACTCATGAATAGTTCAAGAGAATTAAGAGAAAAGCCTATGGTTTTTTTCTTAAAGATGGCTACCTTTGGAGGCATGCAAAAAAGAAAGGAAGGGCGCCTGTTCGTGTCTTAGGTGACAAAAAGACACAAAGACAGGTCATGCAAGAATTCCATGAAAGCCTATTGGCTAGTCATAGAGGCATATGGGATACTTTTGCCAAAATAAAAGAAAAATTTTGGTGGCAAAACATGTATAAAGACATTGAGAATTTTGTCGAGTCTTGTCATGCTTGTCAAATGTATTCTATGGTAAAGCATAGAGATGGGCTTCAGCCTACCTATCCTTTATCCATTCACTATAGATGGGTTATTGATTTAGTAACCATGCCTACAGGAATTTGGAACATGAGATATCTAGTACTTGCTAGAGAAGATCTCACAAATCAAGTGGAAGGAAATGCCTTGACAACAAAGTCCACTCATGTTGTTTGTAGATTTTTACTTGAAGAAGTATTTTGCAGGTATGGATGTGTTGCTAAAGTAACTACTGATAGAGGAGAATTGGATGTCGATGAAGCTCACCATTTCTTTGCTCAATTGGGAATTAAGCTATCTCTTACTTCAGCCTACAATCCTGAAGGCAATGGTAAGAGTGAAAGAGGCCATCAACCAATTCTTAAAGCTTTAGCAAAATCATGCAAAGGAAAGTTGAGGGAATGGCCTAAAATGCTACCATTCACATTATGGGCTGATAGAACAACCCATAGTGCAGTGACAGGATATATGCCAGCTGAACTCATGTATGGACAGCCACCTATTATGCCTATTGAGGAATCCATTGTCACATGGAGTATCTTGCCTTGGGATGAAGGCATGAACAGGGAAGAATTGATGTCTTTACGTATAAGGCAACTTGAAAGAAGGCTAAAAGATGTTAAAATAGCCCCATTGAAAGGCTAAAATCAGCAAGATAAAAGAATAAGAAGAGGTTTGACAAGCACTATCGACTCCGTCCAAGAGCTATTCAAGAGAATGACTTGGTTCTTGTTTATGATATCAGCGTGGACAATCAACATAGTGCTCATAGGAAGTTAGCCAAGCGATGGTTTGGATCATAATGCTACTTACTCTTTGGCTAAAATGGATGGGACCATGATAAAGACTCCAATAGCTGAGAAATGAATCAAACTCTTCAAACAAAGAGAATCTTCAACTTATGAACTTGATGACTTAGATATACGCCCTCTACTTGAAGACATGCAAGAAGAAAAAGACTTAGGGAATGAAGATGAAGAAGAAGACCCTCCTTGACCTGTAATCTTATGAAATGGCACATGCCGGAGGATGTGCAGGTTAGGAGGAGGTGAATGTCAAAGAGTTTACTGTTCATGATATAAATCATGGAATTCTTATGAACAGAGAAGAGTTTCACTGGAAGTTATATGAGATATTTGTATACAAAATTCAGGCATTGTTATCCAATAACCACCTTAGTTATACAAGTTCTTTTGTATTTAGCATATAATTTTCAGTTATACCATGTACATTTATGAAAAATAAGTCTATGGGAACCTACAACTTGGACATCTGGAAGTAACTGACAGTCTGCATGATAAATCACATTAATTCAGGTACAAAAAATATGGTCAGAACCCAAGAATGATGCCAAAAACTGTCAAAAGTCCACTAGGTCCACATGGGACTAGAAGTAACTGACTTAAGTGACTAGCAAGTGACCTAGGCTGGTCAAAAAGTGACCAGGGACTGAGCAGAGAGCAGCCCGCGTTTTCCGCGCAAAATACGGGCTGCACTGTCTGAGGCAAACTGGAGAGAGCTGGAGCTATGATGCATGAAATGGAGCATGTAAACTGAAGATTAACAGGCCCAACTACTGAAGATGTAAACATGGTGAGAGCTCCACTTCTCTGCCTCTTTGGTCTGACAAAAATGCATGCTAAAATAGTCTATAAAATAGAAAAATCTGAGAGAAGAGTATTCATCCTGCTCTTATGCACAACTTCTCTCATCTTGTTTACCTTATTCTTGGTCCAATGAAGCCCCAAGTACTTGAGTGACTTTGGGGCAAGCAAAGGGTGAGGATATTGAAGACTTATGGATTGTAATAACCAGTCATAAACAGGGCAGCCCACTGTTATGATCCATTTTTATGAGCAAACATGGGTTTTTTATGGTTGTAATGGAGGGAAATGACCTCTTTTCTTCAGGACATTGTTCATAGATGATCAAAAGTGCTTCTTCTTGAGTTTATGCACTCATTTTGAACTTGATTATGGGCTAGAATTTTCTGTTTTAAAACAGGGCTGAAGGTAAAATTATACTTTTTCAATTCATTTCATGTATCTTTGGCCCAAATCTTGGATGCATTTGAATCTATCAACAATATACTTGATCCAAAGGATTGAAATCCATCTATGTACATGAAATAAATGCCATTAGAGCTTGCATTTGACATTCATAAATGAATTGGGAATCTAAAAATATCATTTATGAAATGATGTATGTATCCTGAAGCATTTGATGTAATCAAGTTAGTTTTATTCCTTCTGTTCATGTATGCTAAGTACATAGTGAGAAGGCTTGAACTCTTCTTCCGTACCTAAATCATTTCTAAATCCCAGATCTTATTAAAACCCAATCCATTTTTCTTTTCTGAATCTTGAATCCTAAACTCTTCTTCTGCACTAAAAACCCCGGTGGTAGACCTTCAACTCTTAACACGACGACAACGGGCATAGGCTAGAGGCATAAGGCTAGAAGAGGGAAATGGAAAAAGGACCTTGCCACAATGGCCGGTCATGTAAAAAAGGGGATGGGTGCCCATGGGATTTTAGGGCTTGTATATAAAGTTCAGAAAGTGAATGGAATCTCATTCTTTGGTGTGTGGCTAACAAGAGCTCTCTTCTTCTTCTCTTCTTCTCTTCTTCTTGCTTGTGTGTGATCTTGAGAGAGGGACTGTGAGAGTGTGAGGGAGTGAGTGTGTGGGAGTGAGGGATCAAGGGGGTGAAGCTCTTCACCATCTCCTCTTCTCTTCTTCTCTTCTCTTCTCTTCTCTTTTCTCATGCGCGCGGTTATGGAGGATGGAGCTTGGAGATGGAGGAGGCTTGAGGATGCTTGAGATAGCATCAAGAATTGTGGAGCTACCGAGGTGTGCGAGAGAGGAGGCTACTCACATCGGCATCAAGCTAAGCTCACTACACTTGTAGGATCGACGGCGCTTCAGCTAGGTGAGAGATAGCCATTAGAGCTCGCTTGAAATGCTTGAAGCAATAATCGGTCCGTGGGTCTTGGCGGTTGAGCATGAGCTCCCACTACATTTTGGCTCCGTTGCCGGGACCAACGGATTCAATCTTGAGCACTTGCGCGCCTCATATCGAGCATCGAAGTAGGGGATTCATCCCCGAAACGGAGCTTGAGATAGGTAGAAAGTTTGGGTGTTTTTGATCTTCAAAACAAGTAAGTATTTTGGGATATTTTGGTTGTTTGATGATTGGAAAATATGGAGAATTTATTTCAGTTTTTTGCCTCCGATTTTTGTTGCATTTAGCGTAGGTTAGAATTAGGAAATCAAACCAAAGAAGGGTAGGGTTCACTATTTCGAAACAGGGCAAAATAGGGCAAAAATCGTGCAAAATTTGGTAAAACACTCGCTAGTGATGCCTAAGATCGGCAAGTGAGTGATTGGGGGCATCGACACCACACCCGAGAAGGGGTATAAGAGCCAAGAGGCCAAGGGAGAGCTCATTTGTGCCATTTCAGTGAGAGAGAGAGAGAGAGAGAGAGAGAGAGATAGAGAGCTCCAGCCCGCATCGATTCGATAGTATCACCAACACGCTTAGCGGCCCGTTCAAGTATATGAATCTCTCCCTCTACTCCCCTAGATAGGATTTGGAAGTGCATGGCCATTGTGCTTGCTTAAATCTTGTGAATTGATCAAATTTGTGTTCGCGTTGTTGATGTGCACCGCACTCGGCCCGTCTGAGTAGCCTTTTCTGGGCCGAGTCCTGGAATCGACCCTCGGCCCCTGCCACTCGGCCCAAACCCTACCACCCTCGGACCAGTCCGAGGCAAACCATCCAAGTCCACCCATTCGGCCCGTCCGAGTCAAACTTTTGGCCACGTGGCACATTCGGCCTCGGCCCATCCGAACGACCCGTTCGAGTCTCAAATTCGGCCCGTCCGAGTCAAACTTTTGGCCACGTGGCACATTCGGCCTCGGCCCATCCGAACGACCCGTTCGAGTCTCAAATTCGGCCCTTAGCCACTTTCCACATTCGACCCTCGGCCCAAGTGCCTCAGCCCGTCTGAATCACCTTGTCCGAATTTGCCATTCGACCCGTCCCGTTCAAGTCAAACCCTGAAATTCGGCCCTCGGCCCTATGCCTCGGCCCGTCCGAGTGACCTACTTGGACCCTGCAATTCAGACCAGTTGGTCCGAGTGTAAATTTTTATCAAATTTTTTAAAAATTTAAATTTTTTAAAAATTTGACCTGATCCGGCTAAAACGCAGCAACGCAAACTGTCGAAACCCTTCGGGCGCTCAGAACTTGATTCCGGCACACGTAATAGGAAAAAATCGTAGCGCGCAACCGCTTAGCAACTAGAAGTAGGCAGTTGCGAGACCCAAGGACTTAGATGCAAACTGCTGAGCTGTAAAACCTAACTAATCGAAAATGAACAAGGCAACATACGAGAAAAACCCTAAACCCTGACAAAATGGCCAGAAAATTGATCTACGAGCCTATCAGGCCCGAAACAAGCGAGAGTGCGTAAGACGCTTAGGAATTGCTTGCTGCACTCACATTGAATTTCCGCACTTGAAGTACACTTAAGAATGTTGAAAGCCTGATGGAGCACAAGTGCACGAGAAACGACACACGCACTGAGTGATCATAAATTGGGATTTGTATTCAATAACTAAAGGAACTCACTCAGATAAACCACTCAAGGAACCTACCAATAGGAGAGGACCCAAGACATAGACAAACCATCAAAGCGCAGATTAGGACTAAGCAAGGGGTGCCAACGATGTGGATTTAACAAGTCTATTGAACCTTATCGATAGCTTGGTGGAGCAAGACAACTCGACAATGGGAGAGGAAAGCTCAGACCGTAGGTCTAATGAGGAACTCGATTTGAACGTCTTCCCAGATGCTATTCAGCAGAGCTGGTAAGCAGTTACGACACACACGCCCGGTATGAGCACCGCAGTAGGACAACAGACACTATCATCGCAGATCTAGAAGAGGAGAGAAAGCTAGCCCGCAAAGCATTGCAAAGCATAGCCGAATACAATAGGGATCAGCAGGTTAGAAGCCAAAGGCAAAGTACGGAGTTGCGTGAGGTGCAGCGAGTGTTGAACTTAGCAGGTAGGAACCGAACAGATCATGAGAGTGTTAGAAATCAAGCTCACCCATCAGCGTGTCTTCATCTATGACCGACATCTATGACAGGTAGTGTGTACAGCTATCTACATGTGACTACATTAAATAAGTCGGGTTAATAGTCAGTTAGTGACCTGACTAGAGTTAGTCAGTCTAGTCTACATTTACACTAGGTCACTTTATCTTGTAGTGGGGTGTGCTTTTCAGTTGAGTGTGTGGAAATGAAGGAATGAGCTTGAGAGCCTGAAGGCTCATGGATATGGAGTCTTTCCCTTTCTCTCTCTCTCTACTCTTTGAACATGGTATCAGAGCTTCATCCATGAGGCTATGGGACAATGGGCATGACAACTTGCAGTGCAAAGGAGATGGAAGTAAGAAATGAGGAAGAAGCTGGACACTTGCAAATGAAGCCATAGTCAAAGGAAGGAATCAGCGTGGGCTTCCTTCTGAAAATCGTGGACTGCCTCCTGAAAATCAGCAACCTGTGTCTGAAAATCGTGGACTGCCTCCTGAAAATCAGCAACCTATATCTGAAAATCTGCGCCTGCTGATCTGAATGGACAACAACCTGTTTTTGAAAATCTGCGCCTGCTGATCTGAGTGGACAGCAACCTATGCCTGAAAATCTGCACCCCCTGGTCTGAAAATCTGTGCCTGCTGATCTGAGTGGACAGCAACCTGTCAATCTTCAGTGGGGCACCTGGACAAGGTTTATAGAGCATGTATGCTCACTATTGAAGGTATTTGAAGTGTGCAAGGAGTAAATGCTTGTGTGGGAGCTCTGTTATGAGCTGGAGTGACAGACACAGACCTGTAATCATTTCTGAACTGCTATAAACATGAATGAACAGCATGCATTCATTCATTACTGACACACAGGAGCCTTGTACTACACTCAGAAGGCATCTTTGGAGCACAAGAATGTGTCAAAGAATGTATACATTGGATCAAATGTCTTGGAGCTGAGATCTCTTGCACGGAATACTCAGATCTGAAAATCAATGACAGGCTGAAAACTGTAATACACAGTCAATGACAGAATACTCAGATCTGAAAATCAATAACATGCTGAAAACTGTCATACACAGTCAATGACAAGTACTGTGCATTACTGAAGCAATACAGGTCATCTTGGGGGTTCCATCATCTATATGAACTAACCTATACATGCTGAATGCATGGAGAATTGAAGCAAGCAATGAGCATCATTGAAAACTGAATTTTGAAGCTGAAATAAATGCAGTTACACTGTCCTGGTTAATTACAAACAGCTCATGAGGTTTATGCCATTGGTCAATGAAGACAGGTTGTCTATGCCTACTCAGATGCTCATGTATTGAACTTGCCACTACAAAGTAAATGTATGACATGGTCAAAAGACATTTTGGAGCTGCTTGGAGCTTGGTATGCTGAATTCTGGTTGACTACAACCTGAAACTGAATTTGTTGACACACTCAGTTTTGGATTTGAAATTGTTGCTGGTTACTCACAGTTTACAATTTTCAGACTGCATGTATGTACCCTGGCAGTGAGGTTACATAAGCTTAAGCTGAAGCAAACACATAGCTTATGTATTGACAGTTATATCTACAGTTGAGACCACTTGCTTGAGGGTTGTTTTGGGGTGTCAGTGGGCTGAAATACCCTGGTTTTTTCTGCAATTTAGTGTAGAAAACTGTCATAAACTGTTACGGACTAGTCATACTTATTGGACTGCAGGGAGTCAGGCACTTGATAGACAGTCTATTGCATCATGGCTAATGCACATGGGACTGACAATATCACTCAAATAGTTGGAGAGAAGTTGGATAATAAGAACTTTACATTATGGAAATTCAGAATGAAAATTTTTTTGGTTGGCAGAGGTTATTGGGATTTATGTACAGGAGATGAAGTTGGTCCTGAGTTGCCTGCACACAATCCAACAAATGAACAGAAAAGAGCCTACAGGCTATGGAATGAAAGAGCATGCAAGGTGCTGCATTGGTTTTCCTTATGTATATCTGATGCTATGGTAATTCAAATCACTGGATGTGAGACTCCGAAGGATGCTTGGGACATATTGATGAAAAATTATGAAACCATGACACATGCAAGAAAGATCCAGTTGAAACAGCAGTTCAACAACATGTCTAGGAATGGCAAGAGCATCCAGACGTATACCACGGAGATTAAGACCATAGCTGATCAACTTGCTACTATTGGCTCAAGTGTATCAAAAGATGATATGATTGTTATTGCTTTGAATGGCTTAGGCAAAGAGTACAAAGCTTTTGACACTTCCATTTCTGTTAGAGAAGAGTCCCCCTAGCTGGGAAGAGCTATTTGCTTTGTTGTTGCATGAGGAAGTCAAACTTGGTTTGAATACAGGTTCTAGTGCATCCCAGAGTAGAGATACTGTGTTGTACTCTAGCCAGCGTGGCAGAGGATCTAGAGGTCGTGGTTCATTTCGAGGTCGTGGTGACACTCGTAATACTTATGGACAGCAACAACAGCAGAGTAATTGGCATGGTGCAAATACACAAGGCCAGCATGGATCTGGTGGGTTTAGAGGCAAGGGGAGATCACCCCGAGGTAGAGGTGGTGGTTCTGGTTCATGGCAGTCGTCTGACCAGTCCAACAGGGACAAGGACTGCCATTATTGTGGCCGGTATGGGCATATTGCACAGGATTGTTACAAGAAGCAAGGAGATATAAAGGCAAAGGGCAGACAGCATGGGCACTATGCATCTTCCAGTGGTGCTCATGATGAGTCAGTTGATAGACTCTTTGCCATGCAGCATGTATCTAAAAATGCATCGAGACATGATAGAGATGACAGATGGTACATTGACTCTGGTGCGTCAAACCACATGACCCCGCATGGAGAGTGGTTTGATGAGATGGTTGCAGGTACACATGGTCATGTATGTACTGGGGATGACACCCAACATGACATAAAGCATAAAGGGATTGTTCCTCTTATGATGCCTGATGGCAAGAAGAAAGTCCTGCATGATGTATTACATGTCCCGACCATAACAAAGAATCTGTTGTCTGTGGGTCAAATGGCAGAACAGAATTTGCAAGTGAGGTTCAACAAATATGGGTGCTTCATTGAGGAGTATGGAAATGGCTGCAAGTTAATTGCCAAGGGCAGAAGGGATAGCAGGATGTTTACATTGGATGCGACCATTCCGGGACTCAAGGTAGCCATGTTTGCACATGATGAGAGTGCCATTCGGGATGTAGAGATTTGGCACAAGCGGATTGGACATGTCAATGTACAAAAGCTGAAATCTATGCAGCAAAAAGAAGTAGTACTTGGATTACCTAAATTCAAGTATAATGATTTTGGTCATGTATGCCCTGCATGTCAATTTGGGAAGCAAGCATGGTTTCCTTTCATGAGACATGTAAAAAACAGCACTAGGCCTTTACAGTTGGTACACTCTGATGTCTGGGGTCCTTCACATAATGCTTCCTTTGGTGGTGCACGATATTATGTCTCATTTATTGATGATTTCAGCAGGTACACTTGGCTTTATATCTTAGAACATAAGGATGATGTGTTTGATGCATTCAAAGACTTCAAGAAACATGCTGAAAATGAATTGGGCTGTTACATATCATGTTTGAGATCAGATGGAGGAGGTGAATATGTCTCAAACTACTTTGACAGGTATCTTACTAAACATGGGATCATAAGACAACTCACATGCAGTTATACACCGCAGCAAAATGGTGTTGCAGAGAGGAAAAACAGGGTTTTGATGGAGTCAGCTAGAGCTATGCTGAATGAAAAATGTCTGCCAAATGGTTATTGGGCTGAAGCAGTGGTGACTGCTGTATATGTGCTGAATCGAACCCCTACAGCAGGGATTCATGATGTCACTCCGTATGAACGGCTGTATGGTCATAAACTTGATATTTCACACTTGAAGGTATTTGGCAGCATTGCATATGTGCATATACCAGATGAGAAGAGGAAGAAATTGGATCCTAAGGCAGTGAAAGGTGTGTTTATTGGATATACACAGGAATGGAAACCTTATAAGTGTTATGTACCTTCTACGCATGAGACACTCATAAGAAGAGATGTGGTATTTGATGAGTTAGCATCTTGGTATGGGAATCCTGTTGCAGTGCCTACTGATGGCTCACCCAATATGAGTCATGCTGAAAATACTCCTGCAGAGAGTACTTCCATGACTGGTCAGATAGGTGATGTGTCATCTACAGTGAGTCCTTGGACAGGACGATTACAGAGTCACACTACTACATCCACTGACACGGATATGTCAGTGAGGGGGAGAACAGATAAGGGAAAAGAAAAGGTTTTTGAAGATGTAACATGTCCACTCACTACAGGTTATGATTCATCTAGCAATGACAGCTTAGATAGTGAATTGGGGATTCCGTCTATTATGACGCCAGGTGCTAGACAGAGCCGTTATGTGCCGCCTCATGAGAGGCAAGCTCACAGTGAGCCACAGCTTAGGAGATCAGAGAGGGTCAAACGACCTGTTGATAGGTATACTTACACTGGATATTCAGCCCCTCATTATGCTTATATGACGAAAGTAATAGGTTTTAGAGAACCAAGTAAGTTTGATGAGGCAGTTTCAGATGAGAATTGGCGTGCTACTATGGATGAGGAATATTCAGCTTTGGCTGAAAATTGTACATGGGATTTGGTACAATTGCCTGAGGGCAAAACACCTATTGGATGCAAGTGGGTGTATAAGGTAAAATGTAAATCAGATGGATCATTGGAAAGATATAAGGCCAGGTTGGTTGCAAAAGGGTATGCGTAGCAGTATGGTCTTGATTATGAGGAGACTTTCAACCCTGTAGCAAAAATGACTACAGTTAGAACTGTGATTGCTTTGGCAGCAGCTAGAGGTTGGAAACTATGGCAAATGGATGTAAAGAATGCATTTCTCAATGAAGAATTACAAGAAGAGGTTTACATGGAATAGCGTGAAGGCTATGTACATCCAGAATTTCCAGCACATCTATGTCGGCTAAAAAAGGCATTATATGGGTTGAAACATGCACCCAGAGCATGGAATGCTCGCATCAGCAGTTATTTACAACAACATGGTTTCCAATTGGGAGATGCTGATCATAGTCTGTTTGTGAAGAAGACAGATAGTGGCTATGTTTTTCTAGTTGTCTATGTTGATGACTTAATCATTACAGGAGATGATGAAAATGGGATTGCAGAAATAAAGACATGTTTACAGGCTGAGTTTAAGGTCAAGGATCTTGGAGAGCTGAAATATTTTTTGGGGATTGAGGTTGTCTCTACACCTCGAGGCATATGGCTGCTACAGAAGCAGTATGCTCATGACATGTTACAGAAATATGGTATGGCTGATTGCAAGCCTATGGATACACCTTTGGAGCAGAATGTCAAGCTGCAGATTGATGTTGGGACAGAGATTGAGAATGTTACTATGTACAGACAGATGGTAGGCAGCTTGATCTATCTCACGATCACTAGACCTGACTTGAGTTATGCTGTGGGGCTGATTAGTCAGTTCATGCAGAAGCCTCGAAAACCACACTTGGATGCAGTCAGAAGAATTCTGAGATATGTAAAGGGTACCACAGATCATGGGTTGTTTTATGCATATGGGAAAACCCTTGACTTGATGGGGTACACTGATGCTGACTGGGCTGGTTGCACATATGACAGGAGGTCAACCAGTGGCTATGCATTTGGATTGGGTAGTAGCATGATCAGTTTTGGCAGAGTAAGAAACAGCCTACAATTGCATTGTCTAGTACGGAAGCAGAGTATCGTGGTGCAGCCTTAGCGGCCTGTGAAGCTAAGTGGTTACAGAAGTTACTGAATGACTTGGGAGTACACTTGGACAGCAAAGTCAAGCTGTATTGTGACAACTTGAGCAGTGTTATGTTAGCAAGCAATCGTGTTTATCATGCAAGATCAAAACACATTGAGGTTCACTACCATTTCATCAGGGAAATGGTTTTAGCAGATCAGATTGACTTGGAGCATGTGAAGACTGAAGACCAGGTAGCAGACATCTTTACCAAATCACTTGGTAAAGATAAGTTCATTCACTTTAGACAGCTACTTGGAGTGATGCAGATGATTTGAGTTTTGTTTTTGAGCTTGAGGGGGAGTGTTAGAAATCAAGCTCACCGTCAGTGTGTCTTTATCTATGACCGACATCTATGACAGCTAGTGTGTACAGCTGTCTACATGTGACTACATTAAATAAGTTGAGTTAGTAGTCAGTCAGTGACCTGACTAGAGTTAGTCATTCTAGTCTACATTTACACTAGGTCACTTTATCTTGTAGTGGGGTGTGCTTTTTAGTTGAGTGTGTGGAAATGAAGGAATGAGCTTGAGAGCCTGAAGGCTCATGGATATGGAGTCTTTCCCTCTCTCTCTCTCTACTCTTTGAACAGAGAGAGCCCTAGAGGGGGACTTGACGTTGAGCGAGCTTCTCATGAAGCGACTGCTAGATAATAGGGCTGTGCAGAGCAAAGTGCAGTGGCACTAGTGACATCGCTGCTCGCAGGACTAGGGGCGAACCAAGGCTCAAAGAGTGTTGAGCGTTGAAATGATCGTTTTTTGGTTGATTTTTGTTGTTTTTAAGAGCTAAATGGTTGATTTTATGAGATGATTGATTGGTTTGGAAGTGGTTTGAGAGTGTTTTGGATAGGTTGGAATGGTTTTATTAAGCTCGTGATGTTTATTAGTAGAGATGTGATGTTCTGATATGTTCTGTTTGGTCCTAATAGCTTCTGTTGAGCTTCTATTTTGTTCTGTTTTCTCTCTGTATGGAAGGATGGAGTATTGATTGATACGGTTTGAGATTGTTTGAAAGATTATTGAGTGATTTTTGATGGTTTGGAATGGTTTTGGTATAAGTTATGTGGTTCTGATGCTTTCTATTGACCTTCTGTAACTCTCTGATGAGCTTCTGGTGAGCTGTGTAGACCTTCTGTATGCTTTTGTATGTGTTCTGTTGGATGAGAGTGTAGCTTGGGAAAGTTTTCAAGCCTTGGAAAGAGGTGAATACAAGTGCAAAAGAGCTAAAAGAAGTGAAAGAAGTAGCTCTTGAAGACTCAAGTAAAGACTGGAGTGAAGTGACAATGGTGAGCTACGAAAGGACACTGTAGTGGCTCTGGTGCCTTTTCATATCAGACACACCTCTTGGGAGGGGTATCCACGACCTAAGAAGGATTATTGAGGTGATTATGAGAGATTATAGTGAGGATATGATGTATTATTGATGGAGATAGAGAGAGAGAGTTAGAGATAGCCAATTCTATCAAAACATTGTAATTGTATGTGAGAGATTGAGAGAGAAGACTATGAAGACATTGAAGATGAATACTATGTGATGTATTTCCATTCAAAGATGGTGTATTCATTTTCTTTCTTTGTTATATTGATGGATTTTATGAAGATATTGAAGAATATGGTTGATTCTATCAAATCCGTGGGAAATCTACATGATACTGCATGAAGATTTGTTGTGCCTGGTGTTCTTTTCTTCATTGTGATCATATAAAACCTAATAAAAAAGCTTGTTGATGTTACAAGATAGATTTTCTTGCAAGAGAATTCCCTTTTCCTTGGTGTTCCTCTTGGGGTTCCAAAGAGCCAGTCCAAAATACCAATCGTTGCAACTCGACAAGTACCAACCCCATGACGACCCATATAGCTTTGTTGAGCAGTTTGAGTAAGTCTGCGAAGCCAACGGCCTCAACAACCTAACTCAATGCTCGCAAGCGTTTGGGCTTTGCCTAGGCAACAAGGGTAGGATGTGGTATACGAGCCTAGATGCTGTAGAGCGAGCCAACTTCAATGGCCTCAAGGATCTCTTCATTAAGAGATTCGCCGAGCCCGGATACTCCGATAACCTACTAGTACGCTTGATGAACATCAAGTAGAAAGAGAAGGAGGACATTCGCGACTACATAACCCATGTGAGGAGTCTCTTCAAGAGAATCCCTCAGGGTGATTGATCGACTGAAAGAGCAGTTTCAACTGTATTCATCAGCGGAATTCGAGATGAGGAGTTATATAAGGATTTGGCAGGCAATTCAAGCTTGTAGTGAGACGCGATAGCTAGAGTGTTTGAGGAAGCCATCAGAGTCGATGATCAGCTGAAAGAGCGGAGCTCCCAGAGCTCAAACGTAGAGGAGACCAACTCGTGAGGTTCAGAGAGAGCGTCAGCCTCTAGTGAGCAATCAATCCCATCATCCCAAGATAAGGGGAAGGCCACTGAGATTGGCTGATGTCAAGATGGAATTAGACAAGTTGCAAGACATGTTGAGACGACCAACGTCCCCGCACGTCCAATGCGTGTACTATGGCAGAAACGACTTACCAGTCGAGTGTCAAGACCCTAGGTCAAGACCTTGTGCTAACTGCGGTAGGTTTGGCCATGACGTCGCGCATTGTAGATTACCAAGAAGACTTCCGTACTCGCAACCCTACGACCAGCCTTACCTAGCGAACAAGCCGCAGCCATTCTTTGGAAGGGGAGCCCCATTGGCCCTTCCTGCGTCTAACAATATGAAGCCAGCTGTTCCTAGGATGGAAATAAATCCTACGGGCATTATGTCTCGCATGACGACGAGGGCAACGCTGTCCTCATGGACTATCGACCCGTGCCAGTGATGGCGTTAGGAAGAGGACGAGGAAGAGGCCTAGGAGGGCAGATGCAGGTACCAATCATATGTTGGACTTGTGGTCACCCCAGTCATGTCTCATCACGCTGCCCTGAAAGAGAGTAGCAAAACAGAGACAAGGCTGACCAAAGGTGCACAGAGTGCGGAATCACCCATCTCTTCGTAGATTGCCCAAAGCAAAAGCCATCTTCTAGCTCGGCCAACGTACCATCTGTCCCATTGGGGCTATTTGGTGTCAAAAACCTTGATGGGGAGACCACACCTATCCCATTGCAGGTCATGACTCGAGCCCAAATGAAGCAGGCCCGCATCTCTCTGCCAGGACCTAGCAATCTTGACGCAGCCTCAATAGGGAAGAAAAGCCGCAAGCAAAAAAAGAAAAGATCGAAAGCTAAAGTCACACTAAAAACCGAGAGTGCTACGACTCTGCCTGCTGGAAAGAAGGTTTCAGATGCAGAGGTAGAGACTTCAGCCCCTAAGATGGCCGAAAAGGGAAGCGCTAAGGTAGGGGAATATCCGCATCCGAAGCGACAGTTAGAAGCCATTGAAAAGGTGAAGGAATGGGTAAAGGAGGCTCAAGAGCATCTCAAGGACGCTGAGCCCATCATAGAGGATGAGATTGATGATCTCTCCAATGTAAGTACGCCAATATCACCGCCTCAATCTAAGTCAGCAGAAGCAACCGCACCACAAGCAGTGCCGCTAAGACCAAGCCCTGATGCTACAGAGCTACAGATCAATCACGGCCATTGGCCAGGACAATCCAGATTAGGGGAGAGACGAGTATCCAATGATCTCGTGAGCACGCTAGTGACTACCCCTGTAACACTTAGCCTGGGAGATCTGCTTAGGCAGCATCCTACCCTATGGCAAGATCTTAAGCAATGGGTGGAAGGGTCACGAGAGTAGGTCACGGCAGACCCTCAAGACCATGATGCAGAAATGCAAATACCGAGTTTGACACTGCACTCTATGCCTAAATCCTTGCACGTCAATGCCTTCTGGGAAGGTTTTGAGTTGCACGCAGTCTTACTGGTCCTAGCTCTAGGTGACACAACAAGAAAGGGAATCGTAGACACGGGAGCTGGGGTTAGTGTGCTTAGCCACGCAGTGCTTCAGACTTGGGGAAACCCGCCTGTTGAAACTGCTAGCTTTCAAAGAGGAAATTGACAAGCTGGTGAGAGCGGGATTCATTTACGGTGCAAGTGCATCGTGTGGATAGGCACAAGAGCGTCTTTGCCACTGAGTGGGGCATCTTTGCTTACATAGTCATGCCCTTCGGGTTGACTAATGCCCCTACCACTTTCCAATGCCTCATGTGCACCATCTTTAAGGACATGCTTCGTAAGGAGTTAGAAGTCTTTGTCGATGACCTATGTGTCCATTCGACCTGGATCGAACACTTAGACAAACTCCGCGCAGTCTTCAAACGGTGCGCTTATATCGTCTCTCCTTGAACCCCTTAAAGTGCCAGTTTTGGGTAAAGCACAGATGCATCTTAGGACACGTGGTGTCGAAGAACGGCATTGCCACTGACTTCTCAAAAGTCAGAGTTATTGTTGACCTTCCACCCCCAATTAATTACAAGGGAGTTCAATGCTTCTTAGGCCATATGGGGTACTATCGGCGGTTTGTACTGAACTATGCATTGATCGCCAGACCATTGTACAAGCTGCTGATTGTCTTCAAGTGGACCAAGGCATGCCAACGAGCGTACAAAGAGTTGACAAAGGCTCTAACCATAGCACCAATTCTAAAAGCTCCAAATTGGAACATTATCTTCCACCTGCACATCGATGCTTCTAAGTTTTCCGTGGGGGGAGTGTTGTGCCAACCTGGTGAGCACAACTTAGATTATCCAGTGAGCTTTGCTAGTAGACAACTCACTGAGACGGAAATGAACTACTCGACAACAGAAAGAGAGGCATTAGCCATGGTGTTTTCCGTGAAGAAATTCCAGCATTATCTATTGGTCACACCCTTCATCTTTTTCGTGGACCATCAAGCCCTGCTCTATCTAGTAAACAAACCTTGTGCTACAGGATGCATATCTCGATAGCTCCTTTTGCTCTTGGAATTCGATTTCTCCATGGTTGTGCGGAAAGGAAAACAGCACTACATGGCTGACCGTATGTCATGCATTCCCATGGGAGAAGCCGTTGGACAAGGCATCATTGATGAATTACCTGATGCCCATCTATTCCACCTGTCCAGCGAGAGAGATTTATTTAAGGCTGATCTAATGCCATATTGGGCGGATGACATAGTCCAAGTGCTCGAGCACGAACTACCCGAGTGACCAATAGAAAAAGCCCGACTTAGGTGATTAATCCTTAAGATCCAGCCCTATCAGCTGATTGCAGGTCAATTTTATAGGCTGGGGCAAGATGGATTGTTGCGTAGATGCGTATGTGAGCATGAGATACACGATGTACTCTCAGAGGCACACAGCGGCATTGCGGGAGGACACTTTAGCAGAGACACGACAGCACGGAAGGTGCTGCAGTCTCAACTATGCTGGCCCACGCTTTTCCACGATGCCACGTGATTCGTCAAGCATCGTGACGAGTGCCAATGGGGACAAAAGTCCCGATTTGCAAGGATCAGATGGAGTTGACCCCAATTATTGCTCGACAACCCTTTGAAAAATGGAGAATCGACTTCATAGGACCCATCAGTGCTGCGGCGCAGTATTCACAAGCCAAGTACATCATTGTGGCCACGGATTACCTCACGAAATGGGCAGAGGCAAGAGCCACACATAAAAACCACGCTAGGATGACTGCCAAGTTCTTATGGGAGCAAGTGATCTCGCGATTCGGCTGCCCCATCGAACTGGTCAAGTGACCAAGGCACGCACTTCATCAACGAAGTGATAGCGCATCTCCTGTCCACCTTTCTCATTATTTATCGCAAATAATTGCCATACTACCCTCAGGCGAACGGTCAGGCAAAATACACGAATAAGATTCTCGTCAATGTACTGACCAAAGTAGTCTCAGCCTCATGTAGCGACTGGGACAACAAGCTTATGGCAACTTTGTGGGCTTACCGTACAGCTTATAAAATGGCTGTCTGTCAAACCCTGTTCAGGCTAACCTATGGAATAGAAGCAATTATACCCTTAGAATTCGTTGTTCCTAGCCTAAGAATAGCCCTTCAAGAATGATGGGAAGGGAAGGAGGCATGGATGCAATCCCTGGTCGAGCTTGAACGTCTATCAAAGACCCGTCTTCTAGCCACCCATGCACTTATATGTGAGAAGGCCCGTCACAAGAGTTGGTTTGACAAGCATGTCAAGCAGCGCGACTTTGAACAGGGCGACTTAGTGCTCCTCTACTCTGTTAAGGGACATAAACAGAAAATGAAATTTCGAGGCCTTGGACCCTTCAAAGTTTATGCGATCAGCCGCACAGGCAATATCGAACTCGAAACCTTAGACGGTGAGGGAATAGGCTTCTTCAATGGCAGTCATGTCAAGAAGTACTACCCTCCCACCCATCCTTTACACGAGCCCCCTATGTTAGAACCGCCTATCAAAGTACAAGTGGCCACAATCACAGAGATTGATGACGAGGATGAGGAAGCCGTAGAGCCCGCATACCTCCATATAACGGTCACTGCAAAACAAACCTGCGCTTTCAATGCTTTGATCGATGAGGGAGCAGACTTCAATGTCCTAACTCACGATCATTGGACCAAACTTGGCAAACCACCACTTCAGCCCACGAATGCTAAATTAAGCCCATATGGGGCCCATTCCTACGCACTCCTCGGCAAGTGCAAAGTAGCCATTTCTATCGAGTCTGAGACTGTCACAATGATTTTTTACATGTTGCCAAATGCTAAAGATGCAGGCACAGAGTCGTTGCTAGGGCGCATTTTCAAAAAGCAAACTCAATGCAATGTTGATTATGAGTCGCAGTGCATCCACCTCGCAACAGGCAACATTTGCATTGTCACAACTTTCAGCAAGGGCTGCGCGACTTCATCACTGTCCACAAAGTCGCCGATAGAATTCTCCATAACCAAATCTAAGGAGGTGGTAGTGCGCGGCCACCACCTCCCAGAATTTAGGAATCACAGCCCACAGTAGCAAAACATAAGGCTCAACAGCCTAGATTTCAATGGAATCCTAAGCAGCCGCAACCGCCGCCTAGGAGTCGACGCTCCTATCCTCATAAGACCAAAAACTCTAAACCTAGGAGACCAAGACGCAGTCATAGAAAGCGCCGCATGATCAAGCAAAGATGGGTCCCTAAAGCCCTCTTACATGTGCAAGGCTACTACAAGGGAAATACGTGGATGTGGATCCCTAAGGCCCACATGGCCAAAGGCACCATTCATACACCGCCCTCAAGCTTGATCAAACCGTGTTCCATAAACCCTCAAAACCACAAGCCGCAGTGCTCTCCTGAACCACAACCATCCGCCTCATCCACGCCTAGGCCCAAGAGAGTCCCACAAGCCTACTGGCCCAAACCGCAGGCTCCATCACAAGAGTCATCACCCGCCGAAGTCAATCCGCCTCCCAAACTCCAACCTGAATGCAGTAGCCCATCCGTCGTGGCTGCTCCTAATCCACTCAACATCCAAGCGGCCCAACCACAAACTCACAAACCCTCCCAACCGCCCATCTTCATTGTCAAAAGCTCTTGTTCTGTCAAACCTCAACCACCTGTCGGCCTTACGCCCTCCTATGAACGAAAATTCTTTTTAGCGCTAGCCGCTGACCTCGTTGAGGACACCGGGGATGACGTGATGGATTGTATTAAAAGACTAGATGATACTTTCATGTCACTCACGCTAAGCTACGACCTCTTGGACTTAGGTCTATTAGAAGAACCCTTTGCAACTGAAGTGCAAAATATGCCTTGCTCTTGGGAAACCTTTGAATTCGCATTCGCAAAAGCTTCTCGCTCCGCTGCTGAGTTGCTTAACAGTGAAATCTCCAAGAAGCAAGCCATCAAACAGTGCCTTATCACATCATACGATCCACGAACCACTTCTGCTATCACTGACCAAGAAATTGCGGAGTTATCATAACTCGCTGATACTCGATCACCTTTCTTGAGGCAGTGGTACGCTCTTAGGTTGCAATGGGAAGTTGAAGGATGTTGCATAATGACCAATGCTGAGCAACGCCGCGCCATCAAAACAGTAGAGTATGATCCCACTTACGTCGCGCCCACCTCGTATAGAGTGTTAACCACTCTTCGGGGCCGACCCATGGAAGAACACATCAAAGGACACCCCTACCTCGATCGCTTGTTGATTGAGGAAGAGTTACACATTGCTAGCCGTGTCGACTCTGGTGACTTCCTCACAAATGTTCTCACATACATCACGCACGTGGGAATTCGACCCTTTGATTTGGACCGCGAAGCTCAATTGGAATACAATCCAAATTTCTATACTTGGCTCCTTCACAAGTAACTCCTACACCAACATGCCGAAAGCCCTTGAACTTTTGACCCTCAATCCTAGGAAGGATTCTTCTCAAGATGGAAGGAGAGGGGGTAAGGTGAAATGAATCAGATGAGAAATGAATCAAAGGGGGTAAATCAAAGAAAAATCAGTGAAAAACATAAACATATATTATGAAAAAAATGGATGGGGTAGGAAAATGGGAATGAAAACTTTGAAGTAAAGGGAAAAAAGTCCAAGTCTGAAAAGGAAAATCTACATTGCTTCTTAATGAATTCATTCAAAAAGCATAGAGTTTTTCTTTTCGAGGAATTAGCGAATTAATATGTGGAAAGCACTAATGAAAGTTACAATTTATAGCAGGAACATAAAATGTCGCAGCAAGACCACGCCCACCGACTCCCGTTCACAGACGAGGAAAGAAAGCAATACCGCATCTACCTAGAGAACCGCGCCTTCAGCCAGCTTAAGTTTCGAACCATCTGCAACGTAGAAGTTGTGGTGGCCAAGGAGGAAGCACCTAGGAGGGTGGTTGAAAAATGCAACCTCACGAAGTATCTTGAAAAGTTCTCATAGGAGACGGACCACCTGAAGTGTGTGGAGTTCCTCAGAACGTACAACCCAGATCAAGAATGTGGCATTGTGACAGTGGGCAAAGGAGAAAATGCAAAGCAGGTACAGGTTCGCTTAGATCTAGCCTTGGTGGAGAAGGCTTTGGGGTTGGAGCCAAAGACAGAGTGGAAACAGAAAAGGGATGTTTATGCCATGCTTAAAATGAAGAGGGAAGATGTGCTCACAAATGACGGCATAAGCATCCAAGATATCCCTGACGCAGAAGCCAGGATGCAAGCAAAGCTGATACATGTGCTCTTCTCCAGCCAGTGCTACAACTCATTGATGCATCAAATTAGCGTACCTATGCTAGAGAATGTAGCATCCCATACCCTAGATGAAGTGGACTGGAATGGGTATGTGCGAAAAATGATCGATCAAGCAGCCAAAGCATTGGCCCTAGGAAGTGTGCCAGCAGGAGGAGAATCTCCAACCTCTAAAGCTATAGAAAGAAAGAAAGCCTCCTCCAAAGCCTCCTTCATCAGGTATGGAGGTGTCTTGATTGTGCTCATCCAAGAGGCAGTGAAGGAAGGACAAGATGCAGAAGAAGGAGAAGGAGAAACGCCAGAAAGGTTGCCTCCTCACCAGGACAAGGATAGTTCCACTGATAGAACTGAGACAGAGGAAGAAGGGGAAGAAGAGACAAGCAAAAAGACAACCAAGAAGCCCAAAAAGAAGACAACGCAGAGAAAGAAGAAGGATGACAAAGGCAGAAAGAATGAGAGAGAAGACTTGGAAAGGGCAAAGAAAGAGTCCCTAAAATAGGCCAAGAAGAGAGAGAGGAAGAAGAGACAGGAGGAAGAGAAGGAGAAAGAAGAATTACAAAAAGCAAAGAAGGCATCAAAACAGGAAGCAGAGGAGAAGAAAAGAAAGGAAAAATAAGAAAAAAAGAAAATGAAGGAAGAGCATAGAAAAGCAGAGGAGGAAAGGAGAAGAAAGGCTGATGAGGAAGAGGAAGAACTAAGAAGGAAGGAGGAAGAGGACCTGGCTGAAGCCACACACCGGTCCATCAAGCAACAAAGCCGAGCTAATGAATTGGGGAACTTGAGCCCACATAGAGAAGAAGGGCCAAGGTCTAGCACACAAGTGCCGGAGATCATGCCACCTGCAGTCACTGAGGGCAAGGGCAAGGCCCCAATTCATCCAATTCCTACCCTCTTGGTGCCTTCCACTGAACCCCCACCATCACCCCTAGCATCCTGACCAGTGTTGACGTGTCACATTTCATGGCATGGATACAATACTTCATCAACAAAGAGATGGCCCAGGGACAGAGCACAAAAACCACGGCCACAAGACAAAAGAGACCAGCTACTGATGAGGAATCCATGCAAGATCCTAAACGACAGAAGGTGGAAGCCTTAACCTCACCCATCCACACAACAATGACGCCATCGGCTAACTACAATGAGTACGTCGCCGAGTTGCTCTCCCAATTGGAGAAAGCTAAGGAGGAACGCAAGATAGCCATGGCTGAGTTGGAAGTTGAGAAGGAATCAGTAGCCACCTTCTAGTTGGATAAAACAAGGATGATAGCCATGCAACAAAGGGAGATTGCAGATCTCAAACAAGCAGTCAAGGCTAAGGATGACAAGGAGGAGCACTGGAGACAGCAGCTCGAGAACAAGACACAGGAGCTAGTGAAGATGCAAAGAGTGCACAAGCTCCTGATAATGCAATACCAGGAGCTCATTACAAAATCCGCTCAAGTTGATGCGCTTGTGGCTGAGATGAATGCCAGAGATGAGGAGAGAAAACAAGACATAGAGGAGCAGCAAGAAGAGATTGAACACCTGACAGATCAACTAAACTCTGAAAAAGAAGAGCAAGAGAGATTGGTCAGGGAGTTGGAGGACCAAGAGCAAAGGCTCATGATACTAACCCTAAAGCAAGGAGAGAGCACAGAGGAAATGAACAAGAGAGCAGAGGAGTGGGCTGTGCATAATGAAAAGAGGGTGAAGACACTGGCACGGCACCTTGCTCTGGTAGAGAAGGAGAAAATCATTGCAGAGAGCAAGGCGGAAGCCGCCCAAGTGGCCTTCGGTGCCCAACAAAAAACCTTCCTCGACACCATCATGGACACCATCCGCTTAGAGCAAGGAGAGTCGTTGGAGGTGACACAAAGAAAGCTCAATATTGCACGCAGAGCCTTACATGGTGGATTGCAAATGCCACCCCAACCTGCGGAGGTTAGGCTGAGCTTGGACGAGCAACAAAAATACCTATTCTTGGCTGGCCTAACCCCCCAGGAAATCGACGCCCTCGGATTCAAAGAGAAAGCACCACAGGGAGAACGGCAGTGGGAGGAAGCAGAACTTGAGATCGACATGAACCGATTTAGGGAGGATGTAGTCCCACAAACCCCCTCGCCGTAGTCTCAAGAGCCATCATAGGAGGACCCATCTGCGAAAAGACAAGCTGCATCTAGGGAAAGACACAAAAAACTAGTAGAGGAAGCAAGGAAACAGCTGAGAGCCAAACCAGTCGTGCTGCCGTCCTCACCCCTCCCACCTTACCCTGATGATATTCCCGCTCGATTCCACGCAGAACTGGTGTTGTGGGAGAGACAAGAACAAGAAAAGGATCCATTCACCTTTAGTTTTCTCCTACCCAACAGTCTGCGGAGGGTCTTGCCGCTCAAGGTGATGGATGAGGTGATCGCGATTGGTGGCCGGTTGGGGCAAAGATGGCTAGAAGAGTGAGAAAAAACCCCAACCTCTTGGGGAACAAAAGCGGCTGATTACTGGCAGAACAAAGTTTTTGAAGTTCCACATGCTGTACAGGGCTGCAAAAGCCAACCCCTGTGGAGGAGGCGAGTATGCGACATCAGTATGCTCACCTCGACGGCGTTTTGTAACACCCTGCCATTCGAGTACATGGCATACCCTCGAAGGGTAGGTGTGGATTTTGATGCCACCCTCCACGAGCGGTACGACTTTCCTATTATTTATAAATCTAATGTATTATCCTTCGAGCATGCCCTTCTCTTTAACTCCGAAAGCCTAGATGATTCTATGACACGCTTTCTTGCAGATTTCTCCTCATGCCCTGCCCGCCTTTGTAACAACCTATAATTACCCTAGATTACTTAAGCTACTCCTTAAGCAGGACCCAAATCCACAAGAGCGCGGCCTATCTCCCCTCTTCTTTGACCCTAACTCTATTGACAGCTGCGCCATGGCTCGTCTTATGATGAGGGCTAGTCTCCTCCCCTCTTTTTGCCTAGCCCTCCTAGAAGATATGAATGATAGCCAATTCACTAGGTGCAATCACCTTTTCCTCTCCACCACTTCTCTCCACATCCGCATGAATCTGAAAGGATACATGCAAAGCTACCAATTTTTGAGCAAATCCATCTGACTCCCTTCCCCTCCTCATTCAGATGAAGAAAATTAGGTCTGGCTGTCATTCCACAACTGCAACCAAAAAAAAAAAAGAAAGAAAGAAAGAAAGAAAAGAAAAGTCATAGCAAAGAAAAGAATAACATGAAAGGAAAAGCACACAAGCACTCACTTATTGCAGAAGCACTTAAACACCACATAGAGCACTATCACTGCACCTAGGGGTTCTCAAGTTAGGCATGCCCGGTGGCTTCGGTCGACTGGCTCCGCTCCTACCCCCTAGCCCTTTTTGCTTCTCCACTTCATGCTTAGGGCACATCAAGGGCTGGATATACCTAGGGAGCTAACACTCGCCTATGGTTAGACCTGTCACCTGAAGCCACTTGCACCGCACCTCCCTTAACACAAATGGGGTCCTCAAGTGTGGGACATCACCCAGGCTTGCCTGCGGTTAGACCCACCTCCCCATTCCACTAGCATGAGCACACTGCACTAACCTAGTAAGGTAGACACTTCCCTTATGAAGAGCAACCACATCTTCTCCTTTTAGGCATCACACAAGCGGCAAACCACCAACTTCGTAAGCCCCCATCAACCACTCGCTATCCATCTGGCTTCCCCGATAAACATCAGCTTCCACACACACCTGAATCTACATGTGCCCCTTCCCTTTACACCATCATTGCCCAAGTGCCTACCACCCTACAACAACACAGAAGTGCCATGGGATTGGCACCCATCTCGGAGGGGGGTAATGTTAACCCCAAGTCGAGATGACGAAAATGGTGGAAAATGAAGGAAAAAGTGGAAAAAGCATGGAAGAAGAGCAAAGACATGCAGGCGACCTCTAAAAGCTAAGTTGAAACCAAAGGAGCAATTTTAAATGAGAGGTGCCTCAAAAAACTTGGAAAACTCTTGTAAAAGAGCACCAAGCTCCCTCCTGTGCCAATTGTAAAATATTAGACAGGCATAAGGCTAAAAGAGGGAAATGGAAAAAGGACCTTGCCACAATGGCCGGTCATGTAAAAAAGGGGATGGGTGCCCATGGGATTTTAGGGCTTGTATATAAAGTTCAAAAAGTGAATGGAAGCTCATTCTTTGGTGTGTGGCTAACAAGAGCTCTCTTCTTCTTCTCTTCTTCTCTTCTTCTCTTCTTCTTGCTTGTGTGTGCTCTTGAGAGAGGGAGTGTGAGAGTGTGTGGGATTGAGGGATCAAGAGGGTGAAGCTCTTCACCATCTTCTCTTCTCTTCTCTTCTCTTCTCTTCTCTTCTCTTCTCTTCTCTTTTCTCGTGCGCGCAGCTATGGAGGATGGAGCTTGGAGATGAAGGAGGCTTGAGGATGCTTGAGCTAGCATCAAGAATCGTGGAGCTACCGAAGTGTGCGAGGGAGGAGGCTACTCACATCGGCATTAAGGTAAGCTCACTACACTTGTAGGATCGATGGCGCCTTGGCTAGGTGAGAGATAGCCATTAGAGCTCGCTTGAAACACTTGAAGCAATAAGCGGTCCGTGGGTCTTGGCGGTTGAGCGTGAGCTCCCACTACAAAAGTCTACACAAAGCCGGATTTGAGTATTCTTCTTCTTTCTGATCACAACTGGTGAACACCATTTAGTATGCTAAACAGGGAAGATCAAACCCACTTTTCACAACTTCTGAAGCTCCTCAAATAGCCCGTCCCTTAGTTCAAAAGGCATATGCCTTACTTTTTGACGTGCAAGACGAGTACCTTCCTTTACAGGAATGGTATGCATAGCCAAGCTGGGAGGAATACCTCTAAGTTCATCATAACTCCAAGCAAAGATGTCACACAACTCTTGAATTAAGGACACATAGTCCTCTCTCTCTTCCGAACTGAGCATGGAACCTAATTTGATTGGTTGCAAATCATTAGGCATACCAAGGTCCAACTCAATAAGGTCTGCATCTCTTATTCGACCTTGAGGCTCTAGCGGCTCATTCAATGTTATCTAATAAATGTCCTCTGTAGTGGACCCTTCCTTAGATCCATCACTCGATGATGTCTCACTACCAAATGGATCATCTACTGTTTCTAGTTCAGTAGAGGATAAAGGAGCTCTCTCACTCTGAGGAGACTCAAGGTAAGAATCCACTATTACACAAATGGCACCTCTACCTAGAATCACTCAACCAGTGGGTATATTGACTTGACAATCTATCTATAAAACCCATGGCCTGCCTACTAGCTAAACTCGATAGCAAGAACGTCCTGAAAACCTTATCACCCTAAAGTCTAGATAGCATTCCACACTCGCAACAGTAACGTGGAATTTAGTGATGCAACCTTCTGGTTGTCTTAGACCATCATCAGCCATTCTAAGAAGTGTGGAGCTGTCTTTTTGGATTTCTAGACCTAGCCTCTCCATCAAGTCTAAACTCATGATATTGATAGAGGATCTAGTGTCCACAATAGCCTGCTCCACTAATATTCCATCCACATATGCTAGAACCCTCGGACAATGCTTTTCAGTATGATCAAACAAATCTTCTCCCACTCATGCTATGTCCAAAGGTTCTACAATATACCCAATACACAGGATTTTCTTGAATTCCTTGCATACTCCTGGAGAAAGTTTAATCAATTGCAAGAGATTCACGGCTGGTTGAGCTTTGCAAAGAGAACTTGCTAGATCAAAGTCATGGTAGTTAGCCAAAGTTCTCTTCTTGCGCCAAACCATTCTCTCCTTTGGTCTTTGGACTGGCTTTGGTGCCTCTTTTTTTACTTTTTTCTTCTTTCTTGGCAATCCTTTATCCTTCTCAAGATCAACTTTACTATCAGCAAGCCTTAGAGATCCACCTTCCATATCAGGATTCAGAACTTGCTTTCCCCTATCATCTTGCTTAGGGTTTCCCTCGACAGGTTTTACAGTTCCTTTATCACCCTCTTTAATCTTTTGACCTCTTGTTACGGTTCGTAGATTAGAAGTTTTTGGCGTGTTACATTCAAGATACGCAACCAATACTGTCCACCCCTCTCATCAGGAGCAATTCTCTATGGAAGGCCATGAAGAATTGGTCAGTGCTAGTTATGGTTCGGGCCTCTAGATCGTGATACCATACTGCTACCCTTCCTTTTAATGTCATATTGAAGAATATCATTAGGTGTCCTTTGTCTTGGATTTGATAGTTGAACATGAGCATTTGAAACTCCTTAATATGGAGTTCTCCATCTTCTTCTGCTAACCCATGGAAGATGGACAAAGGTGGTCCTAATGCCGATAAGTCCAGTGTCCCTGCTAGAATTGCGATGGGTTGTGCCATGGCTACAACCGGATTGATAGCAGGAGTTTGTGTAGTAGGTAAAACTACACCCCCACTTGAAGTAGGTTGATTGACTAGAAGCGAGGAAATACTAAGACTTCCACTTGCACTCAAAGGGCTACTTATTTCACTTAGAAGTTATTAGAACCACTATCACTAATGCGTAACGAGCTACTCCTTTGAGGAGAATAATGCCTTACAATCTCCAACCTCTATCTAGCCCTCTCGGTATGCTCCTCTTTTTGTACTTCGGCTTGGCAGTTCTTGTCAGAGGACATAAACCAACTATTTGGTCCCTAGAAACCCTAGATCTGAAACCACCACTTGTTGGTAGCTCCTGGCAAATACACCACTGACTGGACCTAAAATGGGCTGACACTGGCTATGGCACTAGCCGAACCTCATGCACACAACAGACAACCCCACCACACGACCTCATAGCCAGGAGTGTCTAAGACTCACTCTATACTATTTGATTCTGCGTTTGTATTAGGTCATAGTCCAATGTTTCCCATCCCTTCTCCTCAGAGGCAGATTCCATAACATATAGGCATAATAACTCGTAGCACAAACATAAGGAAGCACCTCGGCTAATTGTTGTGGCTCCACTACGACTCTCCTACACCTCGGGGATTGGTCTCAAGATGCGTCACTTCAGCAAAAAGTACACACGATACAAACTCCACTCTTTCATTTTGAACGTATTATTCTAGGAGCTACCATGTGTCCTTACCAAATAATTCCCTTAGAAAACGAACGACTAACCTACAGCTTAGACTCCTTTCCACTCCACGTATAAGTCATATCCTAGGAAGACAATTGCTATGCAATCCATGATCGATACCATGGCATGCATCATGCATAGTGCATATGATCCTAAAGCACAAAAAATATTCATCAAATTAGCACTTTGTGATGTGGAAAAACAACCCTTTCATGATTTTCACTAAACGTATGCTTTGATGTATGGAGACTAGCACCGATTTCTCGTACTACTAGCCCCTTAAACTGGAATATCGCAATTCTAAATGGAATGCACAGTCAAATATTTCAAAGATTCAAACCCTCTTAACCCTCTCAATCTCTTAAAATCACCATTTCCCTCTAGCCTTTAGGTTATGTTGCGTTTCATAGGTGTAGGGTTTTTTCTTTTGTCATTTTCAACGTATAAAGCAATGAAAATGCACTAGAACATAAAGACAAGGGTGAGTTGAGACTTAACCCCATACCTCAACCCTTGCCAGACATGAACAGACACTAACCATAATTTTTTGCATTTTTAGAAGCCCCAAAACCCATTTTCCTTTCATTTTTTGCTACTTTCTACTATTTATTTATGCATAAAGACAGGTTAATTTCTCATTTGTTACTATGGATTGATTATAATAGCTAAAAGATGTTTTGTACCAGAATGTTATCCCATGCACATCTCTTTTCCCCACCCGAAACCAATAAAACCTTCATTTTTACACTAAAAATACACTTTTTTGTTATAATTTAATTATTGTGACTATTTTTCATTATGAGTCTGCATTTTTTATATGCACAGCCCTCAATCATAATATAAACAAGATCTTTTTTTAAAAAAATCCATATGAATTTCATTTAGACCATCAAACATAAAAAGGAAGCAATTTTCCTTTGTCAAAATGACTCATATTGTTTACTTGCGTGTTGCATGTTTTTTTTAAATTATTTTTTCGGGTTGCCAACAGACCAACCAGCAGTACATCTTCAATTCTGAACATCTCCCCTCAACCTCCTCTTGATCTTGGAGCAATCCGATTTATGTCGGACAAGCATTCGTCATCGCATTCTCTTCTTGATTCTTGCCATGTGAAGCACCATTTGGAGGAGAGAGATGGACTAGAGAGAAAGATTGATTTCTGATCTTCCCATCCAAGCAGCCATTTCATCGGCCAAAGGTGGCAATGGAGAGCAAAGAAAGAGTGTAGATCATCGACATAGTCTAATTGTATAGGTACATTGAAGTGGCATTACCCTTCTCCCTCTCCCCTCATGAAGTCATCGCCTTAAACATGGTGCTTCTTTTTTTATCCTCACACCAAGTAAAAAACGCCCCCCCCCCCTTCACATGAAAATCGGGGGGTGGGAGACCCCAAGGGTCACCCCCCTTGACTCCTAAAGTCCTTTTACACTTAAACTCTTTTGGGTTTTGGACCCCGGGCATCCCCATTCCCGCGTCCAGCGTTCGTTTCGCAAGTTGAAAATTCTACACACTCGTCTCAAAGTCCCCCACTATCGGGCATCTCTCAAAATCCAATCCGTCCTCAAGAAATTATAAAAATTCCCCAACTGTCGTCTGGTGGGTCTTTAAAGCACATTTCGAGCCAATCGATTGCTTGGTGCTTAAAAGTGTACTAACTGCGGTTGCTGCCTTCAATGAAGTCTATTTTTCCCTTGAAATTTAGATTTTTTGGATATTTTTAAGCACTTCTCGGAGTCAAAATCAGTTGTCAAGTGAAGATCCATTTAAGACTTTTATGGTCGGTTACCAGTTAGAATTTCTTCCCAAGTAGATAATGTCTCCATAACTTAAGAGCGTGGATAATTGCAAGTAATTCAAGGTCATGAGTAGCACAATTTCTCTCATGAGTCTTCAATTTTTTGGAGGAATAATCTTGATGTCCTTCTTGCATGAGTACGCATCCCAAAGCAAGAGAGCTCGCATCGGTCACCACTTCGAATTCTTTGCTAAGATCGAGTAGTGTTAACCCCAACACGAAGAAAGCAAAAGAAAGTGGAAAAGACGCAAGGCAAAGGCGGAAAAAAAGGTAGCCCGACTGAAGAAAGAAAAGGAGAAAAGTCCAAAAGCGCAAGGACAACCTTAAAAGTCCAAGGCAAACACAAAAAGGGAAAGGCGCATTTTTTTGTAAAAAGGCACATCCTAAAATCTTGTAAAAGAGCACCGGGCTCTCACCCGTGCAAATTGTAAATGTAGAAGGGCAGTGAAAAGGAAGCTAGGAAGATAAAAGGACAATGGAAAACAGGGCCCGGCCATGTAAAAAAGGGAAAAGGGGATGACCACCCAAAAGGGAAGTAGGGTTTTTTATATAAAGTTGAAAAGTGAATGAGGAGCTCATTCTTTGGTGTGTGGCAAAACTAATCTTCTTCTTCCTCTCTTCTTCTCCCCTTCTTGCTTGTGTGTGCTCTTGAGAGAGGGAGTGTGAGAGTGTGAGGGAGTGAGTGTGTGTGAGAGTGAGGGATCGAGAGGGTGAAGCTCTTCACCATCTCCTCTTCTCTACTTCTCTTCTCTTCTCTTCTCTTCTCTTCTCTTCTCTTCTCTTCTCTTCCCTTGCGCGCGCGGCTATGGAGGATGGAGCTTGGAGATGGAGGAGGCTTGAGGATGCTTGAGCTAGCATCTAGGATCGTGGAGCTACCAAAGTGCAAGAGAGAGGAGGGTACTCGATCGAGCATCAAGTTAAGCTCACTGCATTTGTAGGATCGACGGCGCGTCGGCTAGGTGAGAGATATCCATTAGAGCTCGCTTGGAACGCTTGAAACAATAAGCGGTCCGTGGGTCTTGGCAGTTGAGTGAAAACTCCCCACATTTTGGTTCTGTTGCTGGGACAAACCGATTCAAGCTTGAGCACTTGCGCGCCTCATATCGAGCATCGAAGTAGGGTATTCATCCCCAAAACAGAGCTTGAGATAGGTAGGAAGTTGGGTGTCTTCGATCTTCAGAACAGGTAAGTATTTTGGAATATTCTGGTTATTGATGATTGGAAAACATGGAGAAACTAGTTCAGTGTTTTGCTTTTGATTCATGTTGTGTTTAGGATAGATTAACAGTAGGAAATCACACACGAAGAGGCAGAGGGCTGCTGCTGTGAAACAGGGGGAAAACCACAGGAAACAAAAGGGAAAATGGAGTAAATGCAAAGGTAACTGCGTAGGAAATGCCAGGAAAGGAATCTGTAGTGTTCAAGGAAGAACTAGCAAGGTATAAACTCTGGGAGGGCAAGAGAACCCCCATTTCCAACCAACGGAGAGCGAGAGAGATAGAGAGTGAGAGAGAGAGCAAGCTTGGCAACCGTCCAATCGACCAGGGCACGGAGGACATCGCGTTCGGCGACTCCCAAGTAAGCGATCTCCTCCTCACCACTTCAACTCCGTCGTAGCTGGTTAATCGCGTGGTCAATAGGAATAAAACATCTGGAGAAAGTCGAGCAAATCCGTGTGCGCGAGCTCATCGGATCGGCGGACTCGGACGTCTGACCCAGTGTCCGATTCCCAGAATCGGACACTTGGACAACCATCTGATCGGAACACCCTGTCCGACTACCAGGATCGGACCAACCCGTCCGATTCTCAGAATCGAACGCTCGGACCACTCGGACCCGGAACAACCCGTCCAACTCGGACACTTTGACTCGGACCCACCCTGTCCGATCGGACAAATTAATACACGTCACCAATCGGACCACCTGCCCGGTCTGATCCCCAGAATCGAACCCAACCGTAATCGGACCACTAGGATCGGACACTCGGACCAGTCTGACCGATTCTAGAAATCGGACTACACCGTCCGATTAGACCATTCGGACGAATCGGACTAGCCCAGAATCGAACCCCCTTGGCCGATTCTTCGAACACTTGCCCACCGTTTGATTTTTGAGAATCGGACACGCGGACCTTAAGACTGCCACTCAGCCCTGATACACCTGGTCCGATTCCCACAATCGGACCACTGGTAAATCGGACCACTGGTAAATCAGACCACTGGTAATCGAACCACTGGTAAATCGGACGTCCGATTCCCAGAGTCAAACCAAAACAAAACCTGACCCATCCAAGGACACACTGGGGCACTCCCCCAGCGACCCACCCCGCGTGAATAACAGGAAGCAGCACAGGACCCTAGAACCCGTAGAATGGCCAGAACTAGAGTAGCAAAGCCTGTCAGGCCCAAAACGAGCGAGAGTGAGTGAGACGCCGAGGAATTGCTCACAGCACTCAGGTTCAATTTCTGCACTTGAAGTACACTTAGGAAAGCCGAAAGCCTGATTGAGCACAAGTGCACAAGGAACAACACACTCACGAGTGACCATAAGTTGAGCACTGCATTCAAAAATTAAAGGAAATCACTCAGATAAATCGCCCAAAAAACCCACCAATAGGAGAAGACCCAAGGTATAGGCAAACACGCGGAGCGCAAGGTAGGATCAAGCAAAGAGCGTCAACGACAAGGATCCAACTCACGACCAGGCGTAGGAATCCAACCATGACAAAGGGAGGCTCAGACCATCGATTTACGGGGGTTCTCGATGTTAGCGCATTCCTCGACGCCATACAATAGATGGTGAGCAGTTACGATGCGCATGCCAGGTACGAGCACCGTGGCAGGACGGCAGATGCAATCATTGCGGACCTAGAGGAGGAGAGAAGGCTAGCCCGCAAGGCATTGCAGGGCATAGCCGAGTATAATAGGGACCAACAAGCCAGGAGCCTAAGGCAAAGCATGGAGCTGCATGAGGTGCAGCGAGTGTTGAACTTGGCTGGCCGGAACCAGACAGACCAGGAAAGAGCACTAGAGGAAGACCTGACGCTGGGCGAGCTCCTCATGAAACGGCTGCTCGATAACACCGCGGTAGAAGAGAATGCCACTGCGCTAGCAACCTCGCTACTTGCAGGGCTGGGGGCAAACCAGGGCTCAAAGAGCCAAGCCAAAATACCTATTGTTGCCAAGCAACTCGACAAGTACCAGCCATCGGATGACCCGTACAGCTTTGTCGAGTAGTTTGAGCAAGTCTGCGAAGCCAATGGCCTCAACGACCAGGCCCAACGTTCACAAGCATTCGGACTTTGCTTAAGCGATAAGGGTAGGACGTGGTATACAAGCCTAGACGCCATAGAACGAGCCAACTTCAATAACCTTAAGGACCTTTTTGTCAAGAGGTTTGCAGAACCCGGATACTCAGACAACCTGCTAGTACGCCTGATGAACATCAAGCAGAAGGAGAAGGAGGGCATCCGCGACTATGTGACCCACGTGAGAAGCCTCCTTAAAAGAATCCCCTTAGGTGAAAGACCGACTGACAGGGCAGTGTCGACCGTATTCATCAGTGGGATTCGGGATGAGGAATTGTACAAGGCACTAGCAGGCAACTCAAGCTTGCAACGAGACGTGGTGACTAGGGTTTTTGAGGAAGCCATTAGGGTTGATGACCAGCTAAAAGAGCGGAGCTCCAGGAGCTCAAACCTAGAAGAAACCAACCCACAGAGTTTAGAGCGAACGTCAACCTCTAGCGAGTGATCAAACCCATCATCCCAAGATAAGGGAAAGGCCACCGAGACGAGGACCACGGCTTGGCCGAGGTCAATACGGAATTGGCCAAAATACTGGACATGTTGAGGCGACCGACACGTCCGCACGTCTAGTGCGTGTACTGTGGAGGAAACCACCTGCCAGTAGAGTGTGAGGACCCTAGGTCTAGACCCTGCACTAACTGCGGTAGGTTTGGCCACGATGCCGCACACTGTAGACTACCACGAAGACTACCATACGCGCAACCCTACGGCCAATTTTATCAGGCTAAACAAGCCACAGCCATTCTTCGAAAGGGGAGCCCCGCTAGCCCTACCGGCGCCTAACGATATGAAACTAGCGGTCCCTAGGCTGGACATAAATCCTACCGGTATTCCTAGACCGCCTAGTCCCTATGTGACCCACCCACTGAGCGATGCTCCCGTACACTACGTAGAGGAGCCCAATGACGAAGAAAACTACATATACCCTTACGTCTTGCATGACGACGAGGGCAATGCGGTCCTCATGGATTATCGACCCGTGCCGGTGATGGCATTAGGACGAGGACGGGGTAGAGGCCTAGGAGGGCCGCCACAGGATCCAGTCACTTGTTGGACTTGTGGACATCCCGGTCATGTGTCATCACGTTGCCCCAAAAGAGAGTAGCAAAACAGGGACAAGGCTGACCAAAGGTGCGCAGAGTGCGGAATTACCCATCGTAGACTGCCCAAAACGGAAGTCACCTTCCGGTTCAGCTAATTTTCCGTTCATCCCGCTGGGGCTGTTTGGTGTTGAAAACCCCAATGGGGAGGCCACACCTATTCCCTTGCGAGTTATGACCCGAGCACAAACGAAGCAGGCCCGCATCTCTCTGCCAGGACCTAGCAATCTTGACGTGACCTCAGTAGGAAAGAAGATCCGTAGGTGAAAAAAGAAGAGATCAGAGGCTAAGGTTGCACTAAAAACCGACAGTGTTACGACCTTACCCCAAGGGAAGAAAGTCTCAGACGTGGAGGCAGAGACTTCAGCCCCTAAAATAGCCCAAAAGGAAAGCGCTAAGGTAGAGGAATACCCACACCCAAGCGGCAATTGGAAGCCATAGAAAAGGTAAAGGAATGGGTGAGGGAGGCTCAACAGCAGCTCAAGGATGTTGAACCCATCATGGAGGACGAGATTGATGATCTCTCCAGCATGAGCACGCCACTATCACCGCCCCAACCTAAGTCTTCCGAGGCTACTACGCCACAAGCAGTGCCATCGAGGCCAAGCCTAGACGCAACAGACCCGCAGATCAACCGCGGCCATTGGCCCGGACAGTCTGGGCTAAGGGAAGGACGAGTGTTTAGCAATCTCCTGACCACACTAGTGACCACCCCTGTAACGTTTGGCCTGGGAGATCTGCTTAAGCAGCACTCTGCCCTATGGCAACACCTCAAGCATTGGGTCGAGAGACCGCAAGAGCAGGCCCCGGCAGATCCTCAAGACCAGGACGCGGAAACGCACTTGCCAAGTTTGGCGCCACACTCCAGGCCTAAATCCTTGCACGTCAATGCCTTCTGGGAGGGCTCGAAGATGCATGCAGTCCTGCCGGTCCTAGCCCTAGGAGACGCAACGAGGAAGGGGATTGTAAACATAGGAGCTAGGGTTAGTGTGCTTAGCCACACAGTGTTACAGAAGTGGGGAAACCCGCCTGTCGAAGCTGCTCGATTTAACATCACGCTAGCAAACGGTATGCGAGTGAAGCAATTCGGGGTCTTGAAGAATTGGCCAGTGAAGATTGCAGGAGTCCAGTTCTCTGTCGACTTTATCGTCATGAAGGGAGTGGACTATGATATCTTATTGGGTCGACCCTGGATGCGCAATGCTAGAGTTATCAAAGACTGGGGTAACAGCCTCATCTTCCTAGGCAACCGAACTAACGCTGTAAGAATAGAGATGGACACTTGGAAGACCTCGCCAGTCAACCTAGACGCCATCTCTACTCTGCTCAAGGGAAACACCCAGGACAAGGAACCCTATGGGTCCTTAACTAAGTATATCCCATGCCCAAGGACGAGCGGGATTGGATGCACGTTCTCGCTACACTCGACCTGCCGTTCTCAGATCATGAGGCGTACGAGCAGGCTGTCAAAACAATTGGCAAACCAAAAGAAACATTCCCTACACCTGTCTGCATGATGGCAGCAAGCCTCCATGAAGGGCCTAAGCCTGTCATCTTCGAAGTGCCTACCAACAAGAGGGAACTCCAGGGAATACTGGGGCACTTAACGGACCGACTGGCACGCAACACAGTCGCCAATCTCAAGCCTCTCCAGGACCTCTTAGAAGAATCCAAGTGGAAGTGGACCAGGGTACATGAACTAAACCTCAGGTATAACTGGGCGTTGGTTCTCGACCAACAAGATGAGGCAGAGCAGGCCTTGGGGGACGATGAGCAGTCTAGCAATGAAGATTCCTGTGACGAATACGAAGATTGCCAATCCTTCGATGAAGGAAGTGAGGGTGAGGTGGATACCATAGAATACGACACTGAAGGGCGAGAAATTGAGCAAATTCGGGCAGATGCTAAGCCACAGACGAGACCGGCCCTTAGAGTGGACCAAGGAGTCATGTGTACGAAATGTGATCATGCTTGGTTGGAGAAAATGGGAGCAATGGATTTTGAGCAAGCCGGCCTAGCCCAACCAGGAACGGCAGTAATGCTTAGAACCGAATCGCCATCCGAACTGCAGTTGCCAGGGGAGACCACCTCCTCTAGTGGAAATAGGGAATTTAACTCTGAGTCTGAAGTTACTTCAGATGGTGACCCAGAAATTCCTAGGCCACCCATGACCAGACGTACCAAGGGAGACTTACCTGTCCACCTGAGGCACAGACGGTTACGGCAGGATGAGGCTAAGCGTCCCAATGATGCGCGATCAGAGGAACAAAGGAAGCCGCAAGACCTCCCTAAGCGCTTTTCTAAATTCAAAAGAGGGGACAGGGTAGTGGTTCTACTAAGTGCCAAGCGCCAAGGGCAAACTAGCGAACCAATCAAAGGGCCAGCCAAGGTCAAGGAGATAAACCTAGCCCTGGAAGGGGAAGTACCCCGACCAGTGTTCATTGCCGAGGACTTGACCACGGAAGAAGAGTCCAGTCTTGTCACTCTTTTGCGGGAATACCGGGACGTATTTGCTTAGTCTTTAGACGAGCTATGAGGGGTAGATCCGAGTGTTGTGACTCACAACATATCCATGACAACGGATGCAACGTCAGTCAAGCAGCGACCACACCCCATGAATCCAAAGCACGCTCATGTTGTCAAGGAGGAAATCGACAAGTTGATGAGAGCCAAACTCATTTACGAAATTGAGCACACAGACTGGGTGTCACCCATAGTCATTGTGATGAAGAAAAACGACAAGATTCGAGTGTGCATCAATTACAAGAAAGTAAATGCCGCTACAAAGAGAGACAACTACCCCTTACCGTACACCGAGCACATGCTTGAGAGAGTGGCAGGTAAGGAAGCCTACAATTTCCTGGATGGCTTCTCGGGGTACAATCAGGTGCAAGTGCATCCTGCAGATAGGCACAAGACCGCCTTCGCCACTGAGTGGGGCGTCTTTGCATACGTAGTCATGCCCTTTGGGCTAACCAATGGCCCCGCCACATTTCAACACCTCATGTGCACCATATTCAAGGACATGCTTCGCAAGGAGTTAGAGGTCTTTGTCAATGACCTGTGTGTCCATTCGGCCTGGACCGAACATCTCGACAAACTCCGCGCGGTCTTTGAACGGTGTCGCTTATACCGTCTCTCCCTCAACCCCCTAAAATGTCAGTTTTGGGTGAAGCACGGATGCATCTTGGGACACGTGGTGTCCAAGAATGGCATTGCCATGGACTTCTCGAAGGTCAAGGTCATTGTGGACCTTCCACCCCCAGGTAATTACAGGGGAGTTCAATGCTTCTTAGGTCACACAGGATACTATCGACGGTTTGTACTGAACTACGCGCTGATCGCTCTGCCATTGTACAAACTGCTAATTATCTTCGAGTGGACCGAAGCATGCCAACGGGCCTACGAAGAATTGAAAAAAGCCCTAACAACGGCACCTATCCTACAAGCCCCAGACTGGACTATGACTTTTCACATACACATCGACGCCTCTAAGTTTGCCGTGGGGGCAGTGTTGTGCCAACCTGGTGAGCATAACCTAGATTACCCAGTGAGTTTTGCTAGCAGGAAACTCACTGAGACAGAGATGAATTATTCGACAATGGAAAGGGAGGGATTAGCCATGGTCTTTGCCGTGAAGAAGTTCCGGCATTACCTACTGGCCACCCCCTTCACTTTCTTTGTAGACCATCAAGCCTTGCTCTATTTAGTGAACAAACCTTGCGCTACAGGACGTATAGCTCGATGGCTTCTCCTGCTCCTAGAGTTTGACTTTTCAGTGGTGGTGGGGAAGGGAAAACAACATTACATGGCTGATCATATGTCCCGTATACCCACAGGAGAGGCCGCTGGACAAGGCTACCGAACAGCCACTTATTCCATATGTCCAGCGAAGGAGACCTATTTAGGGCCGATCTGACACCATACTGGGTAGACGACATAGTCCAAGTGCTCGAGCATGGGCTGCCCGAACAACCAATAGAACGGGCACGGCTTAGGCGCTTAATCCTGAAAATCCAGCCCTACGAGCTGATTGCAGGCCAGCTCTATAGGCTGGGGCAAGACGGATTGCTACGTAGATGCGTATGTGAGCACGAGATGCACGATGTGCTCTCGGAGGCTCACAACGGTATTGCAGGAGGACACTTTAGCGGGGACACTACAGCGCGAAAGGTGTTGCAAGCCCAGCTATGGTGGCCCACACTCTTCCGCGATGCCACACAATTTGTCAAGCATTGTGACGAGTGCCAACGGACAAAAGTCCCGGTTCGTAAAGATCGGATGGAGTTAACCCCTGTTATTGCTCGCCAACCCTTCGAAAAATGGGGGATTGACTTCATAGGACCCATCAGCCCCGCGGCACAATATTCACAAGCCAGGTACATCGTGGTGGCCACGGATTACCTCACCAAATGGGCGGAGGCGAGAGCCACGCGGAGAAACGACGCTAGGACGACTGCCAAGTTCTTATGGGAGCAAGTAATCTCGCATTTTGATTGCCCCATCGAACTGGTTAGCGACCAGGGAATGCACTTCATCAACGAAGTGATAGCCCATCTCCTATCCACCTTTCTCATCATCCATCGCAAATCCTCACCATACTACCCTCAGGCTAATAGCCAGGCTGAATCAACCAACAAAATCCTCATCAATGTCCTGACCAAAGTAGTCTTAGCCTCACGAAGTGACTGGGATAACAAGTTGATGGCAGCCTTGTGGGCCTACCGAACAGCTTATAAAACGGCCGTCGGTCAAACACCTTTTAGGCTAACCTATGGGACTGAAGCTATTCTCCCATTAGAATTCTTCGTCCCTAGCTTGAGGATCGCACTCCAAGAACGATGGGAAGGGAAGGAAGCATGGACGCAATGCTTGGTTGAGCTAGAACGCCTTCGTCTCCTAGCCACCCACGCACTTATCTGTGAGAAAGCCCGACGCAAAAGCTAGTTTGACAAACATATCAAGCAACGAGAGTTTGAGCAGGGTGACCTAGTGCTCCTCTACTCAGTTAAAGGACACAAGCAAAAGATGAAATTCAGAGGTCTCGGACCCTTTAAGGTCCGGGCAATCAGCCGAACTGGTAATGTCGAGCTGGAAACAGTGGATGGTGAGGGAATGGGCTTCTTCAATGGCAGTCGAATCAAAAAGTACTACCTGCCCACTCATCCGTTGCATGAGCCACCAATGGTAGAACCACCCGTCAAAATACGAGTAGCCACAATTACGGAAATCTGCGAGAATGAAGAGGAGCCTGTAGAACCCGCCTACCTCCGCATCACGGTCACAGCCAAGCAGACGTGCTCCTTCAACACCGTGATTGACGAGGGGGAGGATTTTAACATTTTAACGCATGAGCATTGGACCCAGCTTGGCGCACCAATACTTCATCCCACAATAGCCAGATTGAGCCCATACGGGGCTCAATCCTACCCGATCCTTGGCACATGCCGAGTTGCCGTTTCTATCGAGTCTGAAACTATCCCCATACTATTTTACGTCTTACCGAATGCCATGGATGCAAGCACAAAGTCATTGCTCGGGCGAACTTTTAAAAAGCAGACCCGCTGCAATGTTGATTATCAGTCGCAATGCATCCACTTAACGATCGAAAACGTGCCTATTGTCATGACTTTCAGTAAGGCCTCGTGACCCCATCACCGCTCACAAGGCCACCGATAGAAACAGCCGCACCTAGGACTAAGGGGGGGGGGGGGGGGGCATGTATATCTACCACACCCAGATCCCCACGCACCGCGGCCCGCCGCACCCAAAGCAAAACCCCAACAGACTCACTTGCAATGGGTACCTAAGAAGCCTCGAGAACTGCCTAGAACTAGACGCGCATGTCCGCGGAAGACCTACAAACCTAAACCTAGGAAACCACGACGCAATCATTGCAAGTGCCGCGTGATTAAACAAATGTGGGTCCCTAAAGTCCTCCTGCGTGCACAAGGCTACTATGAGGGGAATGCCTCACTTTGGATCCCTAAAATCCCAACTATCACACGCCCTAGTTCTACGTCGACCTCAAGTCCTTGTCCCCCGACACCTCAAGACCACGAATCGCAGGGCTCACCCCACTCATCCGACCCCTCTGTGTGTCAACCCACGAGCGTCGCACACGCCCAACGGCCCAAACAACGGCCATCACCACAAGTGGCATCGTCCAACCAACCCAACCCGCTGCTCAGCAGCCTAGCTGACTACAGCAGCATAGCCCCTAAGATCAAACCCGGCCCATCCATCCAGCCAACACCCAGGTTGCCAACTCAAACGGGCCCCCAGCTGTAGCTCTGTACTGTCAGAACCTCCAGCTCCAACAAACCCCAACCACCCGCTGGCCTTAAGCCCTCCTATGAACGGAAGTCATTCCTAACGCTAGCCGCTGACCTCGCAGAGGACACTAGAGATGATGTGGTGGACTGCATCAAACAGCTCGATGCCACCTTTGTTGCATTGGCCCTCAGCTATGACCACCTGGACTTGGGACTATTAGCAGAACCCCTTGCAACAGATGTGTGCAATATGCCTTGCTCTTGGGAGACTTTTGAATACGCCTTTGCACAAGCTTCTCGCTCTGTCGCCGAGCTGCTCGCTCGTGAGGTCTCCAAAGAGCAAGCCATTAAGCAACGCATCATCACATCATTTGACCCACGGACAATGTCTGCCATCACTAGCCAAGAGAAAGCAAGGTTGTCCCACCTGGCGGATATGGAATCACCCTTCTTGAAGCACCGGTACGCTCTTAGGTTGAAATGGGAAGTCGATGGATGCCGCATAATGACCAACGCCGAACAACGCCGAGCCATCAAAACGGCCGAGTATGATCCCACCTACATCGCGCCTACCTCATATCGAGTGTTAACCACTCTTCGAGGTCAGACATGTCAAGATTGTGGGAGAGAAGGAAGGAGTCTCGCTTGAAGCTTTCTTGCTTGCACAATGGGGGAAGACACACAAGGGTGGAGGCTGAAAACAGTTTTCCTCTTCTTAGTTGTGTAAGCCAAAAGAACTCAAGTACAAAGAAATAGAAGAACCCTATATATGGGTCTCAAACCAAACTCAACTAACTAAGGTGGCATACTAACTGAGCCACGAACTAGAGTAGATAAGGATAGCTATCATGTAGCTATTATTCATGGGCGGTGTACCAACCGCGTCTGCAACTGACAAGTCGGTGACATAAATACACAACGGTCACCCTGGCGTATCACGAGTGGAGCTCGATATCTCAACAAGACCATGGACGATCATATCTTAGGACACCCCTATCTTGACCGCATCTTGACAAAGGAAGAGCTCCACATCGCAAGTCGGGTCAACTCCGGTGATTTGCTCACAGATGTCCTCACATACATCACACATGTAGGCATCCGACCCTGTGACCTGGACTGCGCGGCACACCTGGAATATAACCCCAACTTCTATGATTGGCTCCTACACAAATAAACATGAACGCCTTGGCCCCACAACCTCCAATCCTGGGACGAATTTTTCTTTTCTACAAGGGGGATGAGGCAGTAAACGGCGGAGTTAAAACTAAAAAGTTCACCAAGTATGAAAAGGCTCAAAATTGAAATGCCATATAAAAAGGGGTGATAGAAGTTTGAAAGGAAAAGTTAGGGCTATGAACGATAAAATCTGCTATGTTTGTGGTCGTCCATGGTTGCCAAAAGATACTAAAAAGTTAATCGACTGAATGAGCAGGTGGCGACCATGGCATGTCAAGACAAAGCTGGCAAGCTCCTCTTCTCGGAGGAAGAACAAGTGAGGTACGGCCTCATGGTGGAAACAAGAGCATTCAACCAGCTAAAGTTCCGCCACATATTCAACCTGGAAGACGTGGTCATTGAGGAACCGGCGGTCCGACAAATTATAGAGCAATGCCGCTTACAAAGGTACCTGGACGCAGTGGGCCAGAGGATAAACTACACCCTATGCACCGAGTTCCTGCGCACCTTCAACAGAAACAGGGGCACCGTCACGGTGCGGGACAGGGAAGCCACCAGACAAGTGCAGGTCGAACTAACCCCCCCGAACTAATAGAAAAGGCACTAAGGCTTCCAAACAAGGTGGAGAAGAAACCAAAAAGGGACGTCTATGCCATGTTGGGGATGGACAAAGTGAAGGTCCACACCAAGACGGAATCAGCCTGGCAGACATTCCCAATCAAGAGATTCAGCTGCAGGCGAAGATGATGCTTACCTTGTTCTCGAGTCAGCGGTACAACATCATCATGTCCAGAATCAATGTACCTCTACTCGAAAGCATCGCTGCTCAATCACTGGATGAAGTGAACCTTAATGGGTTCGTAAGAAAGACAATTGAGGCTTCGGCAAAGGCCCTGGCAACAAGAGGAAGGGCCATAGCAGGAGAATCCCCTTCACCCCGATCAACCCGCAAAGCCTCATCCTCCAAGGCCTCCACCATAGGTTTTGGAGGTGCCCTCACCGCGATCATCCACGAAGCGATAGGGCAGGGATGAGCGGGAGAAGATAAACAGGGAGATGACGAGAAAAGTGGCGAATCGTCGTCGCAGTCCCAGCCTCATGCAAAAGAGTAGTCTGATGAAACGAAAACGGACATCGACGAGGAGGGAGAACCCCAGGCTACACCAAAAAGAAAGGCGGAGCAATGGACTAAAGCCCTACACGGAAAAAGAGAGAAGGAGCGAAGGAGAAAAGAGAAGGAAGAGCTCGAATGGGCCCAAAGGGAATCAGTAAAGGAAGAGGAGGAAAGAAGAAAGAGGGCTGAGGAGGAGCTGAGAAGGAGGGAAGAAGAAGATTTGGAGCTGGCGACCCGTCGCTCCATCGAGGAACGACGAAGAAGAGACGTGGAAGGAGCAGGGGGTCCATACCAACCTGAAGTACCCGGTCCGAGCACTGGTGTGCCGGAAACTATGCACCTGCCTCCTGCAAAAGGAAAAGGAAAAGACCCAATCAGGCCAATCTCCCCTCTCCTCGTGCCACCCATGCAAGCCACCCCCATCATGGTGACACCCCCTACCACCGCCGCCCAGGGGTACACCCCAAAAATCGATGAAAGCAACGTGGTTACCTAGTTGCAGTTTTTGGTGGAAAGGGAGCTGGCAAGGGAAGCGGCCGGGGCCACCCCAGCTTCAGGTGCCAAAAGGGCAGCAACGGCCGAACTGGGGCCGGAAGTGAAAAGACAAAAATTGGAAGAGATTGCCACCACTACAACCATGCCCCACCCCCTACCTCCAGCAGGCCACTACGATGACTACGTGAAGGAGCTGCTCACACAATTGCAAAAGACCAGGTAAGAAAGAAGGATAGCGGTGGAGGAGCTAGCAGCGGAACGCAAATCACAAGTCGCCCTCCAGCTGGACAGAGTGAAGCAGATAACAGAATATCAAAAGGAAATTGCTGTGCTTAGGGAGGAGGCCAGCACTAAGGAGGCAGAAGAACTAAGAGCCCTGAAGGAACGCGACGCTACCTGGGAGGGAAGAAGGAAAATCCTAATGGAGCGTCTCAACAGGGAGAGGGAAACAACTGCCCACCTTTAATGCAAGAATGACCAGTTATCTGCAGCCAACCTGGAAGCGCAAAGTCAGCTTGAGAAAATCTGACAGGAGGCTGTAGAGCTGGATCAGTTAAGGGCAGAATAGGTGCGCAGGATGCACGTGAAGCTAGACCAGCTCAATGCGCAGATCGCAGAGGAACACCAAGAGCAAACCCGCCTGCACCATGAGCTCGAAGCCCAGCAACAACAACTCATGGCAATGACCCTCCATCAGGGGGAAAGCCTGGAAGATATGGAGAGAAGGGCAAAAGAATGGTCCAATCATAACAAGCAGAGAGTACGGGACTTAACACGCCGGCTAGCCAAGGTCGAAGGAGACAGGGTGCTGGCTGAGAATCAGGTAGAAGCAACCCAGCTCTCCATGATAGCTCAGCAGCACACTTTTCTCAACACGCTGCTCCATGCCACCCGACCAAAAGGAGATGAGGCCAATGATCAGCTGCAAAGGAAGATAACCATTGCGCGCAGAGCTCTCACAGCAGGCCTGCACGTGCCGCTGCAGCTAGGAGGCCCGCCGTAGAGCCTAGAAGAGCAGAGAAGATATGTGGCACAGGTAGGTCTGACGGCACAGGAGATGGACGACCTTGGTTTCACGGAGGAGAAAACAAAAGAAGGTGAGCAAGCAGAAGGGGGTGAACCGGAGCTCGACCTGGGACCTCAGGAAAGAGGAATATGTCCCACCACCCCCTCAACCACAACAAACCGAACTACAACCCCCTAACACATCTGCCGAGCGAAGAGCGGCCCAAACCAACCGTAGAAAGGAGATGGTGGAGAAGGCAAGAAGAAAGATGAAGGCCAGACCTGTCCAGAAACAGCCTGCCCCTCTCCCACTGCGCACCCAAGACTCCCCTGCTGAATACCACGCCGAAATGATTATCTGGGAACAGTAGGAGTATAACCGTGACCCCTTCGACCTGCGCTTCGAGTTCCCCACTACCTTGAATAGGGTGCTGCCCATTCAGCTGGTGGAGGATGTCATTGCCATGGGGGCCCGGCTCAAGACCAAATGGTTAGCAGAGTGTGAGGCCCACCAACTGCTTGGGGAGCCGAGGAACGCGAGTTTTGGCAAGATAAAGTTCTCCAAGTGCCTCGAACAGTGGAAGGCTATAATTGCCAACCCACCTGGAGGAGGCACATTTTTTACGTCAACCTGGAAGCGTGGACGGCATTGTCAAGATTGTGGGAGAGAAGGAAGGAGTCTCACTTGTAGCTTTCTTGCTTGCACAATGGGGGAATACACACAAAGGTGGAGGCTGAAAACAGTTTTCCTCTTCTTAGTTGTGTAAGACAAAAAGAAATCTAGTACAAGGAAATAGAAGAACCCACCCTATATATGGGTCTCAAACCAAACTCAACTAACTAAGGTGGCATACTAACTGAGCCATGAACTAGAGTAGATAAGGATAGCTATCATGTAGCTATTATTCATGGGCGGTGTACCAACCGCGTCTGCAACAACTGACAAGTCGGTGACATAAATACACAACGGTCACCCTGACGTATCACGAGTGGAGCTTGATATCTCAACACTCCCCCTCGAGCTCAATCCCAATTCCTACACACCAAGCAGGTCTCTGAACTTGCGCAGCTTCTCTGCGCCCAATGCCTTCATGAATATGTCAGCTACCTGATCCTCTATTCTGACATAAACTAGATCAATAAGACCTAGTAAAACCCTCTCTCGCACATAGTGATAATGCACCTCAATGTGCTTTGTTCTAGCATGATAGACTGGGTTATTTTCCAAGTGTATACTACTCATGTTGTCACAATAAATGACAACTGGCCCATCTGTAGACTGATGCATATCATAAAGTAGCTTATGCAACCAAGCTACCTCACATGCAGCCATTGCTGCACCCCTGTACTCAGCCTCTGTGCTCGACAAGGCAACTGTAGGCTGTTTCTTGCTTCTCCAAGTGACTGCAGCACTCCCAAAAGAGAACACATATCCACTAGTAGATCGTCTATCAGAAATACTACCAGCCCAATCAGCATCAGTTTATCCATGCAACTGTATGTGAACCCCAGTTTCATAAAATAGTCCATACTGCAATGTGGACTTCACATACCTGAGTATGCATCTAGCTGCATCCAAATGTGGTTTCCTTGGAGCCTGCATAAACTAACTTACCAATCCAATAGCATAGCTCAAATCTGGCCTGGTAATAGTCATATAAATCAAACTTCCTGCTATGCGTCTGTACATAGTAGGGTCTTCTAGAAGCCCACCTACATCTGTGCTCAGCTTCACATTCTGCTCCAAAGGAACTGAAATAGGCTTACAGCCTGTCATCCCATATTTGGATAGCATGTCCAATCCATACTGCCTCTGCAAGAGCTGTATCCCACTTGGTGATCTAATCACCTCAATGCCCAAGAAATAACGCAGCTCTCCCAAATCCTTCATCTCAAACTTCTGCTTCAATAGCATTTTCACATGAAGGATATCTTCATCACTGTCACCTGTCATAATCAAATCATCAACATAAATGACAAGTAGCATAATATCTTTCTCTGTTTTTCTCAAATAAAGTGAGAAATCTGCCTTGGAAATCTGAAAGCCAATAGTGACAAGATACTGTCCTATCTTGTCAGACCATGCTCTAGGTGCTTGCTTCAAGCCATACAAGGCTTTCTTCAACCTGCAAACAAACTCAGGATGAACATCATGCACATAACCTGGTGGCTACTCCATATAGACCTCTTCTTGCAAATCACCATGCAAGAAGGCATTCTTTACATCCATCTGATGTAAAGACCATCCCTTTGATGCAGCCATAGCAATGACTGCTCTTACGATTGCCATCCTTGCAACCGGACTGAATGTTTCTTCATAGTCAATGCCATGTGTTTGTGCATACCCCTTGACTACTAATCTTGCCTTGTATCTATTCACAGAACCATCTGCATTGTGCTTCACCTTATAAACCCACTTATAGCCAATTGCATTTTTACCTTTAGGCAAAGGTATCAATTCCCATGTAGCATTTGCTTCCAAGGCATCCATTTCTTCATCCATGGCTTTCTCCCATTTTTCTTTTCCCATGGCTTGCTCAAAAGAAGTGGGTTCTGGTTCCTGTATCACTTTGACCATATATGTATAGTGAATGGCTGTAAATCCATCATATTTCAGCCTATCCACAGGATACCTAGCTCTCGTAGACCTGCGCAAAGTAGGTTCACTCCCAGGTGCTCTCAAAACATCCCTGGTCTTCCTTACTCCAGGTGTAACAATAGAAGGAATACCCAACTCATCATCAATGCTCTGTTCTGAGCCACTGGATTCACCATCCACATAAGAGTGACCTGCATTCACATCAAACATGGGCTGATCAACCTTCTCTTTTCCTTTTCGTGATACCTTCATACCACTATCTGTATTACTTTGAGAAGATTCTCCTGATCTCAATCTGCCTGTCCATGGCAAAGAATGTGAACCACTGCTAGAGGACGCTCCAGGTCCACTAATATTTTGTGACTGCTGCTGTGAATTCTGTGCAGCATTACCATTTTGTGCATCTACATCATCAATCGCATTTACTGGTTTATACCAGCTACTCATCTCATTAAAAACAACATCTCTGCTCACTGTAAACTTACGAGTAGAAGGGTTATAGCATCTATACCCTTTTTGCTACAGAGAGTAACCAATAAAGATGCACTTCTCAGCTTTTGGATCCAACTTGGATCTCAACTCATCTGGCACATGTACATAGGCAATACAACCAAAAATTTTCAAATGAGAAATATCTGGTTTCCTACCAGTATACCTCTCCTCTGGAGTCATTCCATGTATTGCTGCAGTGGGAGTGCTGTTCATTATGTAGACTGCTGTAGCAACTGCTTCAGCCCAATAAAAATGTGGCAAGTCTTTTTCATTGAGCATGGCACGAGATACCTCTCCAATATGCCTGTTTTTCCTTTCTGCAATTGCATTTTGTTGTGGGGTATGACTGCATGAATATTGCTGCTTTATGCCATGCTCCTGCAGGAACCTTGCAAACTCATTTGAGAGGTACTCTCCCCCTTCATCTGGCCTTAGGCATTTTATTTGTAGGCCTGTTTCTTTTTCAACCATAGCTTTAAGAGTTTTGAAATGCCCAAAAACTTCACTTTTCTTTTTCATAAAATACACCCAAACTTTTTTGCTATAGTCATCAATAAAAGTGACAAAATAATGACAGCCTCCAAGAGATGCAGCTTTAGTAGTCCACACATTAGAGTGGATTAATTCCAATGGCTTCTCACTCTCTTGAACATGTCTAGGAAATGGTTTCCTTGCCTGTTTTCCAAATTGACAGGCTTCGCATACCTTATGCATTTTTGCAACCTTGAATTTTGGCAATCTTGCAACAATATTTTGGGCCTGCATTGATTTAAGTCGCTATACATTAACATGACCAATGCGTTTATGCCAGATATCAATATCTGCAACTACACCGGTCCCATGTGCACATTCCTGCACTCAATTCAAGCATGTCTGCATCCAACGTAAACATTCTGCCCTTCTTCTTTCCTTTTTCTATCAAGCGACCTTTATTTTTCATATCCTCAACAAAGCATCCATGAGGATTAAATCTGACCTGCAAGCCCTGCTCAACCATTTGACCAACAAAAACCAGATTCTTGGTGATATTCGGGACATGAAATACATCGGACATGTATTTCTTTTTCCCATCCTGCATAGACGAAGGAATTTTTCCAATCTGCACAATAGGATGTGCAGTATCATCTCCAGTCTCCACAAATCCTGGTTTTTTCATTTTCCTTGCATCCTCCATCCATTCTGCATGACCTGTCATGTGGTTTGATGCACCTGAGTCAACATACCACACATCGTTGCTTTCTTCTGCACTTGTCACAGAATTATTCATGTGCTGCACCATGAACAAATGCTCATTTCTGTCATCACCCTGTCTACTAGAAGATGCATAATTCCCTTGTAATTTTCCATTCATGATGTCATTTTGCTCTTCATAGTAGTCTTTAGCCATATGACCCATTTTACCACAGTAGTAGCATTCAACATTACTGTTTGCATTTTGGCCTCTTTGCCATCCACCACGACCTCTTTGGCTCCCCCTGCCTCTAGAGTTACCACGTCCTCCTCCATAGGACTGGTTTTCTTGAGTTTGCTGCATATTCTGACTTCTACCACAGCCTCCAGATCGGCCTCCTCTACCTCTGCCTCTACCTCTTCCAGCATTTGAGTAGAAGACAGCTTCTTTTGAAGTTCCTCCTGAAGAAGATGCACCACCATTTCTCTGCTCCTCAGAAATTAGAAGAGCAATTAACTCCTCAAAATCAAGAAATCTTTCACGAACTGAAATGGATGTCCAAAACTGTGCATAATCCTTTCCTAGACCATTCAAGGTCACAGAAACTAAATCATCATCTTCCACTGGCGACCCAATGGAAGCAAGTGCATCTGCAATCTTCTTCACTTTCATGTGGTAGTCATTGATGCTCATACTTTCTCTTTGCACATTATGCAACTCTTGCTTGAGCTGCATTTTCCTGGCTTGTGTATTTGTGCTATACATTTTTGACAAAGTATCCCATGCCTTCTTTGGCGTATTTGCATCCTGAATATGCACAATCATAGAGTCCGAAATACTGATAGACAGCCAGTACATAACTTTCGTGGCTCTCTTATGCCATGCTTTAAATACCTGCATTTGCTGTTGATTAGGAACATCAGGAAGAACTGGTTCTTCTTCATTTCCTGCAACAAATTCCCAATATCCTTTTCCCATAAGGAAATTCGTCATTCTGAACTTCCATGCTTGGAAGTTGTTCTTGTCAAGCTTTTCAGTGACAATCTGTGAAAGAGAATCAGACGCCATTACAAAACACTACAAAAAATTCTGTCACTGCAAAAAACTCAGCTTCACCCTCACAAGGGCAAATCTGCAAAACTGGCGAAGGTGGTATTTGACCACATAGTCACTTCCTAGTGACGATTTTGCATAAACAGGAACCAAGGATGATTCTAAAACTCCCAATGTCTCTGCACACAAGCATACGATGCAATTTCTACAGTAACTTTTCACCGACCTGTAGAACAGTGGTCGCACAGCATAAAATAGGGTCTTTTCCTGAGTGCGTGCAAAAAACTTCTGCCTCCAAAACAGGCCCCGAAATGGCCTCAAATCAAAAAAACAGGGTCGCCGAGGGCTAAAGCCCATGCTCGCAGCATATACTGCCCTCTTGCTTCACCACGATGGGCGTCTCAACCTGAGATAATGCACTCCTTCACTTTCCGGCTGTGCTACCTACAGAGATCTACTCCCAAAACAGAAAATGAAAGCAACACTGCTCCTCTTACCAGAACACCACGAGCTTGGCTTGCTTTCGTGAGCTCCTTACCACGAACAAGGCTCTTATACCATGTCAGGATTGTGGGAGAGAAGGAAGGAGTCTCACTTGTAGCTTTCTTGCTTGCACAATGGGGGAATACACACAAAGGTGGAGGCTGAAAACAGTTTTCCTCTTCTTAGTTGTGTAAGCCAAAAAGAAATCTAGTAGAAGGAAATAGAAGAACCCTATATATGGGTCTCAAACCAAACTCAACTAACTAAGGTGGCATACTAACTGAGCCACGAACTAGAGTAGATAAGGATAGCTATCATGTAGCTATTATTCATGGGCGGTGTACCAACCGCGTCTGCAACAACTGACAAGTCGGTGATATAAATACACAACGATCACCCTGTCGTATCACGAGTGGAGCTCGATATCTCAACAGGCATTTTGCAACACCCTTCCCTCAGAGAGGAATGACCCCATTTTTATGCCGTATCCTCGAAGGGTAGGAGTGGACTTCAACCCGTCCATCCACGGCAGGTTCGACTTCCCCATCATCTATAATGCCAATACCACCTCCCATAGGAACTCTCTCCTTTTCACCCTTCCCGACTTGTATAGCTCTATAGATAAATTCCTTAGCAAAATTCACCTCTTGCCCCGACCCCGCATTCATCACCACCTGTAATTATCTTAGGTTAATTAGGATCCTAGTCCACCAAGAACCCGCACCTCAAGAACGCCACCTTCCACCCCTCTATTTTGACCCCAACGCCATAGACAGCAACACCATGACTCGCCTCATGATGCGTGCTGCTCTTTTGCCATCCTTCTGTGGTGCACTGCTCGAAGACATGAACGACAGCAAATTCACCCAGTGCAACCACCCCTTTCTTTCTACCACCACCCTCAAAACCTGCCTCCACATCAAGGGCTACTTGTTAAGTTGAAAATTCCTTAACAAGGCCCCCCGCCCCCCACCAACCCTTACCCACTATTCGGATGACGAGGAGTAAAACTCATGTTATGCCTTGTACTGCTTCCTCCATATACACACCTCATCATGGCAAAAAAAAAAAAAAACATACATCCCCCACACTTGTTAAGGGCACGTCAAGCACAGGCCCTACCTAGGCAGATCGCCTCGCCCATGATACTCCCTTGCACTCATCTCAACTCCCTTCTAACCACCAAAGTAAGCAAGGCTTCGATGACAATGGAAAGCCCATAATGATGTCTCCAGCAATCTGCAAAAGTGTACTCCATCTCTTCATTAACACATTTCTTCATCAACTTAGCTCCTTGCTCTACAAGGAACCACCCCGACAAGTCTTCTAACTAAGTAATATCTAAGTATGCACAAGCACTCACATAATGCCTATACTGAACTATATTCATAGTTTGGGTCCTCAAGTGTAGGGCAATACTCTCAGCTTGCTTAGAGTTCGACCTGTCTCCCAAACTAATCAAATATGTCTTGTGCACAATAGGGAAGACTAGCACTACCCTTAGGGAGAGACCACCTAAGAGGTTTTCAATTGCAGGTGTTGCAGACCACAACGAAGGTGTCATTCATTCTTCATCAACGCCCAACCCTAATTGCCCCACTCATCTTCCGACAAGCCCGGAAAGAATCGTCCTAGGTAGAATCCCCACCAAACCCCCACGTGTGCCGGTCACCAGTGCACACCCCAGGCGTCCTTGTTACCCAAGTCTTCGGTGCATGCTACCACCTGCTACCTACGACAATGAGTGCCATGGGACTGGCACTCGTCTAGGAGGGGGGTAATGTTAACCCCAACACGAAGAAAGCAAAAGAAAGTGGAAAAGACGCAAGGCAAAGGCAGAAAAAAAGGTAGCCCGACTGAAGAAAGAAAAGGAGAAAAGACCAAAAGCGCAAGGACAACCTTAAAAGTCCAAGGCAAACACAAAAAGGGAAAGGCGCATTTTTGTGTAAAAAGGCGCACCGTAAAATCTTGTAAAAGAGCGCCGGGCTCTCACCCGTGCAAATTGTAAATGTAGAAGGGCGGTGAAAAGGAAGCTAGGAAGATAAAAGGACAATGGAAAACAAGGCCTAGCCTATGACCGGCCATGTAAAAAAGGGAAAAGGGGATGACCGCCCAAAAGGGAAGTAGGGTTTTGTATATAAAGTTGAAAAGTGAATGAGGAGCTCATTCTTTAGTGTGTGGCAAAACTAGTCTTCTTCTTCCTCTCTTCTTCTCCCCTTCTTGCTTGTGTGTGCTCTTGAGAGAGGGAGTGTGAGAGTGTGAGGGAGTGAGTGTGTGTGAGAGTGAGGGATCGAGAGGGTGAAGCTCTTCACCATCTCCTCTTCTCTACTTCTCTTCTCTTCTCTTCTCTTCTCTTCTCTTGTGCGCACGGCTATGGAGGATGGAGCTTGGAGATGGAGGAGGCTTGAGGATGCTTGAGCTAGCATCTAAGATCGTGGAGCTACCGGAGTGCAAGAGAGAGGAGGGTACTCGATCAAGCATCAAGGTAAGCTCACTGCATTTGTAGGATCGACGGCGCGTCGGCTAGGTGAGAGATAGCCATTAGAGCTTGCTTGGAACGCTTGAAACAATAAGCGGTCCGTGGGTCTTGGTGGTTGAGTGAAAACTCCCCACAAGTAGTTTGAGGACCAGGGCTGTGACTAAACTTAGCTTGAGCCCGTCAAAGCTAGACTACTCAACTTGGGTCCATTTAATGGCAACTTTCTTCTTGAGTAGGTCGATGAGGGGTGTAGCAATCAAGGCATAATTCTTGATAAAGACCCGATGCCATCCTGTTAAACCCAAAAGGCTACAAACTTCACTTACGATGGTTGGAGGCGGCCAATCTTGTACATCATTGACCTTGGCCGCGGATCTACTAAAATTCCCTCTACTGAAACTATAAACCCTAAATACTCAAATTTCTTCTTGAAGGACGCACACTTCTTCTTCTTAGCATATAGCTTGTGAGTCTGCATTGTCTCAAGAACTGTTTGCAGTTGTGACTCGTGACTTCCTTCATTCTTGGAATATGTGTAATGCTCCCCAATTGCATTGCATAAGACCCCCCCACTTTTTATTTTTAAAAAGATAATTGGAATTTTTTTAATCTCTCTCCACCCTCCCTATCGTCATCGCGACAATAGAGAGAGACGACAATAAGATGACGAGTTGTGAGGGAGGGAGGAGGACACAAATCCTTCCACTCCCCCTCCCCACCAACCAATGGAAGCGGGATGGTGGCCAAAAAATGGCCAAAGCAGGCACGACCAGATCAAACGAGAGGAGGAGAGCAATCGATCAACAAGAGGAGAGAGAGAGAGGAGTTAAACTCCCACTTTACCAACTCCACCATGGCCAACCATCAGCCATCTTGCAGTCAGTAGAGAGAGAGAGAGAGAGAAAGAAAGAAAGAAAGAAAGTTATATTAACGTCTTCTAAAGACCAAAACTGGCCTATGAGACAAACTGTGATACAACTGATGAGGTCCAGCTATCCAAAATAAAAGTGCTGAATGAAAAGCTAAAAACTAGAAACTGAAAATACGGTGTTGTGAGTGTGATAAGTGTCGTATATGTGTATGTGCGTATGTAGCTCTAGTACTCCAGATAATGGCTACAAAAGGGGAACAAATGTCGGCTGTGATAGGGGAACAACTATCGGCTGTGATAAAGTGGTGCGATGTGTATATGTAACAGATGTAGGGAGATATACTATCCTGGGATGTAGTAGCAGTCGTCGAAGTCGCTAATAGCAGGTGATCCCTCATGGATGCAGGATGTGGTACATCGGCGGTGGAGAAAGAGCAAACTGGAGATCTGAGATCCAATGTGTCGAGTGTCGTCGGATCTCAGTCTGCTGTCGATGTAGATCAAGAATCCTCCGGATCTCCTGTCGGTGTGGCTGTGGGGTCCGAAACCCCCGGATCCTCGTGCGGCGTCGGGTACGCTGGTCCTCAGCCTGCTGTAGTGTGAGCCCGGAGGTCTGGCTAGAGGCTGGTATAGTAGCTCTCACTCTGTCTGTCTGAAAGAACTGTGTAATAGTCATCTGGGTAGGCCCTTCTCTGACTGGGACCCGCTGTGTGCTCTGCTCTCTGATGTGCCATGCCTCTCCTAGAAAACGGCCAAATGATCTCTGATCCATATCAGTCATACATCCATGAAGTGAGGTGCTCAATGTGTATCTAGATCTCAACTCTGAGTATGATGGGCATCTGAGAACAAAATGCTCCTCACTCTCCACCTCTGATCTGCAAAGGGGGCATATCCTCTCCTCCCGTGGGATGCCACTGGCTCTGCCACTCTCAATCATAAGCTCATGTGATGATACCCTGAGCTGTCCAATAAGAACTCTCAATCGATGTGGCATATAGATCTGCATATATCTCGGAATCTCTATGAATCCCTGCTCTGATATGCTCAAGAACTGTGTATAATAATGTGCCATCTTCAATGGCAGTGGCTGTGCAGGGATGACCCATGTCCTCTGTATATAAATATGCCATATCTCCTGTCTGATGACTCTATTCCTCTCAAAGAGAGAGAGGGTGTAAGTGGGAGCCTGAGTATCATATAGAAGAGGTGGGAGTCTATCAATGTCCAACCCATGTCTGTCAAACCAAGCTCTAGTTTGTGCATACCATGATGTGGTATCCCCCGCTCGAGCCATCTCTTTAGATGCCATATATGCTCTATATGCAATGCGATCTCTGTCCATATCTTGAAATCTATGTAGGAAGCAGACTGTCTGAAATAATGCCTCGACTAGCATGGGCGGTGTGGCAAGCTCTGCTTGCACAATGTCATGTGGGACTGAGGCCTTGCTGCGAATCAATCTAGATATCATGATCACTTGAGGTCTCTCCATCAATGTCCATACATAATCGCCAAGGCCTGGCCCCCATATCGCTACTCCATACATCAGTGCTGGAGTGACTAGAGTATCAAAGAGCCACCCCTTGGTGCGAGGCTCCTGGAAATGTGCCTGATGACACTGTCGCTCCATAAGAGCCAATGATGAGTATCCTCTAGTGAGGCGGTCACGAGCTGCCTGTGTCATCAAGAAAGTCCCTGAAGCTGCTGTAAAGGTGACTCCCAAATATACATATGATCCAATGACCTCAATACTCCCTCCTGCTGCCATGAAAATACTCTGTCTGCGTATCTGAGCTGATGTATGGAATATAAGAACCTTGGTTTTACCAAGGTTCACTGTCATGCCTCTTTGTATGCAAAAATCATCCAATGCTAATAAATACTGTTGTAATCCCTGAGCTGAGTCTGAGACCAACACAATGTCATCTGCATATAGTAAGATATGAACTGTGGCTCCACTGAGATCTATACCTCCACCGGCTCGCTGTTGAATAAACTCTGCTATCTCATCAATGTATAGCCCAAATAGAGTCGGTGAGAGTGGGCATCCTTGTTTCACACCAATGGTGCTCACAAGGGGATCTGATATACCTCCCGGACATTTGACTCTGCCAATAACCCGCTCATATAGTGCATAAATACCCCACATCATGTCATCATCCACCCCCAGATCAAGTAGGCGTCTGAAAAGCCTCTCTCTCGGAACCATGTCAAAGGCTTTGCGGAAATCCACAAAGCAACAGTACAATCTCTGTTTCTTCACTCGTGTCTGGTCGATCAAACAACGGAGAGTGAAGATGTGGTCTATGGTAGAAAATGCCCGTCTGAACCCTGCCTGTCTGGGTGTGCACATGCACTCTCTCTCTGCCAGCGTGCTGAGCTCCCCCTCCATCACCGTGCCATAAATTTTGGACAAAACTGAGAGAGAGAGAGAGAGAGATGGAGTTATGGCCATGCAGGCTACCATGCCACAACATGTGTGTGGTGGGGGAAAGGAGGGTACCCCTCATCCCTCCCATTTATTCCCCTCTCATCATCTCGATGATTGGGAAAAAAATGATGTCTCTCTGGCGAGAGAGAGAGAGAGAGAGAGGGTGAAAGAGAGAGAGAGAGAGAGAGAAGATTCTCCTAAAGGGAGATTCCATACCCCCCCTTAAGCAAAGGTCATATAGACCACCTCCTTGCCCCCTACTGTTGATGAGAGATAGAGAGGGAAGAAGAGAGAGAGAGAGGGATAGAGAGGGAGGAAGAGAGAAAGAGAAAGAGTGTGACATAGAGGTGAGAGAGTGAAGGAAGGATAATCCAAGGGGTTTCCTTCTCTTCCCCTCTGTAGAAAGTGTCCACACGCATTCCTTCTCTCCCGTTGGATGCAGACCCATACCCTGTTTCCATATGATTATCCTTTGATCGCAAGCTGATCTCGCTCCCCAACTAGCCCTCGCCAATCGAGTACAAGACGCAGAAGCCCTGTGCAAAGCACGTCTAAAAGAGAAGAGATCGGGGATGGCACCCAAGCGGAAATTTTCACACCCAGATGGCAATCCCTCAACAAGCAATGAAGCCTTGGGCAAGGGCATCATTGCCAATCCGCATGTGATACTAGTTGTAAGTAATGTATTTCCAAGTTAATAGATGCTTACTTTGACTTCCCGCATGAGGAGCATTAAACCCATATTATGCCACGCGAGAATAGGACATTGAAACGAATAAACTGTATCGCAAGTATTCAAAGGATTGAATTCCCCAAATACATATATCAAGAGGAGTTAATTGTATTTAGATGCTATGCATTCATAAACAACATTTAAGGCTTCAAGCATGTCCTTGTAATAGTAGGTGTGTTTTCCTCACTTTGAAGGTGTATGTTGCAACTTGCATGCCTGAAGGATTGCATGGCAAATCATCTTAGTCTAGAAAAGAATCTTTTTCAAAGATCTAGTCCTTTGTCCAAGCTCACGTTAATAGCTTATGTTTGATAGATTGGGAGTCTTGATGTTGTGCATAGTTAACACAAACGGTAATCATAAGGGCTAAAACTGAGATGCCTTGAGATTCGACTGATAGCTATGATGTTATCAATTCTATTCAAGGACTGGAATAGATACAAACAACTCTAGGCCTCAAAGGCAAATGAAGAGCTCAAGGGTTAGGAAACCCTAAGTCAAAGGAAAGACCGATGCTTTTGTACTCACTAGGAAGGGGGTTTGGTTATCAATCAAAGTAAGGGATTATTAGAACTCATGTCTTGAGCAATGTTGAAACTTTGACATATGTCCTAGCCAAGTGGAGGAAGTGTTAAGTAAATTTTGCATGGAATCGCTTGGATCCCAAGGGGGAGAGCGAATATGCGATGGAAGGTTATCGCGACCATTCCTACAATGTTGTAAAAGGATACAATTGTTTTGTTAATTGATCTAACATCGTCTTAAATGTTTTTTACATTAAACTGATTGTTATGATGTGATTTGGATGGTTATTCCAAGTGCTTGTGATTGTTGGCAAGTTCATGGTAGGGGTTTGTGATGACAAGATGCCATGGGAATAAAGGAATGTTTTCTTGGAAGATGATAATAGGCTAATTGCCTTGATTGCACTTGATTCTTAATTGGATTAATTAAGGAATGATATTTTTCACGGGTGGATCATCTTCAAGGTCACGTTGCGCTTCAACCCAAGAGGGCACTACTCGATTCACGGGCCGAAGGTCGAGTGGTGAAAATGACAACCACTGAAATTGTGTCTCACTCCTAGATCTCTTGGGGTCATTGGAGCTCTGGACACCCCTTGCCAAGGCTAGGACAGAGTGGAAGATTGCCGTGAGCCCAACGTCTAGGGTATTGAAAGATCCTATTCTAGATACTGGATGGAAATTGTGGTACCATGTGAATTGGACCAATTACTTCTACAGGACAGAAGGGGTACTTCTGTTGGACAAAAGGGATACATAATTTCTCCTGTATGGGCACGAGACAAAGATTAACGTGAAGATAAGTTAAGGAATTTGTTTGAACTTGCTTGCCAAATGATTGCTTGCTCTATTTTCGTGTTAGTGCCATAAGTTACGCGAACGAACCATGTTCTCTAAAAGGCTTAATTAAAGAAGCTGATTTTAAATGTCACACATAAATGTGATATGACCTAATTAGAAAACTAAAGCTATTAAGGGAAGCGGGTGGGTGAAACTCCCAACGGGTCCATCCTACAGCAAGGTGGTCCTAGAGAACTGAACCAGAATGGGACTATGCCCTACGCGCGAAGAGGTCGAGCGGCACATCCCTCTCATTTCCCATTCTCTTTGAACCAAGTGCAGTATGGATATGCTTTGGCTTGGGTATCTCTACGTAAAGTAGGATGTCTAGGACCCGACACTAGAATGTTGTTAGGAGACCTTGACCACTAGGAACTTGGATTTCAAGTCGATCCTAGTGGGTTCGGCCGTGAACGTTCCATTGCAAGGCGGACTCAGGAAACCCTAGGCGACAAACCTCGTGACATTCCATGGGAGTGCCGAGCGGCATCACTTAGACTCGTTTCTCGATGCACCACTAAAACATGCTTGGACAACTAATAGGCGGGAACATTACAATATGTTCAGATGTCATCAAACAATACAAGGAATAAATCATCAAGATAAGTTTTGAATATATCTTGCATTAATCTATTGAAGGTAGTAGGGGCATTTGTTAATCCAAATGACATTATGATAAACTTGTAATGATTGTTCCTTGTGCTAAAAGCAGTTTTTGGAATATCTTCTTGCTTGATTTTGATTTGGTAATATCCTGATCTGAGATTAATCTTGGAGAAAATCTTTGCTCCTTGAAGTCAACCAAGTAGTTCATCGATCCTTGGAATCGGATACTTATTCTTGATCATTACATGATTTATCCCTCAATAATCAATGCAGAGACGGAAAGTCCCATCCTTCTTTTTCTGAAATAACATCGGAGCTCACTAGGGTGAGTTACTGGGTCTAATGTATCCCTAATCTAAGAGTTGTTTGAGTTGTTCCTTTAGTTCTATGGCTTCTAGAATGGACATTCGATATGGTCGCTTTGCAACAACTGGTGCAGCTCCTGGTACTGGCTTGATTTCATAGTCGACTTCTCTCTATGGTGGAAGTTTAGCTCATTCTTCAGGAAATACGTCAGCATATTCCTTAAGCCACGATGGTTCATCTTCGATTTTTTTATCATGTTTAGTCTTATTTAATTTGATTAGGTATACATGTGAGCCTTTTCTTAAACCTTTAGCGATTCGCTAATTGAACCTTTGGTTTTCTTGATTCTCCTTTGTGGTCACTTGTTGTCCTACAAGATTCAAGAATGCGACTTGTCCCTTTTCACAATGAATATGAGCATCATTGGGAATTAACTAGTCCATTCTTAACATGCACTCATACGTTCCCAAGTTCATCACTCTTAATACTATGTTGGTTTGATTGCCACCCAGATTAAACTCTACCTTACTTGCCTGTTGTATTGAGGAAACTTATTTTCCATCAGCTAACTCAACTATCAGCCCAAGTGCATGCATTGTGTCTATGCCTAGTTTTCTAGCACACCTTGGTGATATGAATGAATGTGTGCTTTCACAATCAATCCAAATTTCAAAGGGTTTATTGTTATAGGTTGATGGTGTTTGAATCACTAAGAACTGTCAATTTGGTCCCTTCTTGTTGAGAGAGGTGTGAATTCTTGCTCTCTTTATGTGGGTTTCCAAGGTGGGACCTTCATCATCTTCTACTTTCTTGAGGATTATGCCAGTAACTCTTCCTCTAGCTGTGGCTGTCCGATTTTAGTTGTTACTAAACTTGCTTTGGCGTTCATTCTGTCTGAGTTTTGGGCATCGCCTTTGGATATGGCTAGGTTCGTTACAATAATAGCACCTAAAAGTATCCTTATTACCACTAGTAAATTTCTCCACCACCGACATCTTAGCCTTCTTGCTATTAGTATATTGGAACTAACCTTGGGCTCTTTTTGCATAGCCCCTAGTTATATTTCTGTTTTGGAACTTGTTATTCCAAGGCTTATTGTTTCTTGGTTTGGACTGAAGTTCCTGTACAATCGGTCTTGCTCTCATCAATGTGTCTTGGAGGTCGAATGATGGACGCATTGCTTCAAACCGTGTGTTCAAGGGATCATCCAATCTGTGGAAAACTTGGATACTTGCTGCACAATATCTATAGATGGTGCATACTTGAGAAGTGTTACAAACTTCAAGTAATAGGCTTCGAGTGTCATTCCAAGTTGCTTTAGACCAAATAATTCATTCATCTTTTGTGTGTGGTTGACGCGAGATACCGGCCTCACACTGCATCCTTTAATACGTCCCAACTAATAGACGCTTCTAAGATTTGTTGGTCTTTACACCATTGTTTCCACCAAATTTGGGCTTCTCCTGTTAGCTTTAACTTGCCTATCATCGCTTGATTAGCTAGGGTAGTTCCAGCAACAATGAAATAATCTTCCATGGACTCAACCTATATTTCTGCTTCAACCTCGACGTTCTTACCTTGGGCCCCATCAAACTCAGGTGGTTTTATTTGTTTAAGCAGGAACTTCTTTTCTTGGATCTCAGCAGCATTAAGGATAGGAACAGCTTCTTGTGGTATCGTAAGATTTTCTCTAGTCAGCTCTACGAATGTTATCATACAATTTTCTCGTATCTTTTCAAAAAGAGAAATCATTTCAGAAGGATAAAAATACTTTATATTAAATTTTCAGAGAAGGCTACATCATGATAGAGTTTTCTAAATTAACCTAAGGAATCTAACCATGGATTTCAGATATATCTACTAACTCAGAATTCTTAATTGCTAGAATGGTAACCAATTTTATATTCAATGGATAGATAAAATAATTTATTTTGTTGTAGGGAAAAAATACATGGTCTATTTTGGGATGGCTAGTTATTTGGGAGATAAATTTTCCTTAATACAATCTAAGCATGGCTTCTGGATACATCCATTGGGTAATAATCGGGCTTTGAAGAATGGGTATCTAAAAATCGGTACTTTAAATAAAGATCAAGAATTCCATCTTTTACGTAGTTGCGGTGTTTAGAGCAACCAAAAACTATAATTCGGTCCACTGGGATGACCTTTGTCGCTTTTTCGTAAATATATTGATTTAGTTTAACCTCTTGGACTCTAGTTAATAAAGTTGAATTCACTCTGGCTTCATGGAATAAATAAACCTTTACAACTTTAAGGTTTTCCATCCATCTTATCCTCTTCAAACTGGTCTGAAGGAAGGCAAGACGGTTTGTGCCAATATAAATTTATCCATCGCTTATCATCCAGTGTCTTTTCCAGTATAGTGAAGAAGGATCATAGATGTGATCCAGAATCTGCATTACTTCTATTCTCCATCCATAATCTGTAGAATGTGTTGCTAATGTAAACATTACTTGAAAGACTAGGAACCACTCCCAATCTTCATCTCTCTGGGTAGGATAAAATACATATTAGCAAGGGATGGGAAAAATAACTCATATCTCAGGCTACAATTACCAAGTTTTTTATTTCTTTTGGCTATGATACCATTTGTAATGTACCCGCCTTTATTATGTGATAACATTTTAGTAGTTGCCCAAAGTTTACCTTCCAATCGTCGCCATGCGTACTCTAACCAAAATTATCGGATTTTGTCTAACTCTATAACCCTAGGTCTACCCCGTAGGGGAAGCATCTTTACGTCACCCACGAAGGACCAATCTGAAGGTTCCTAATTGACCTAACAGTCACCTATCAACAAATAGCTCACATCCAAAGGTGTCCCTTGAGATGCTTCTTGTCCGGAAGAAGCGACTGCCATTACCCTTGGTTCATGGAGTATAATGCTTTTTTCCAAAAGCAGACTAAGAATTTATGAAATCCCTCGCAATGCTCTAGCAAGGCCGCTCTACCTTTCCCCTATGATAATTTATAGTTCGGGTTTTGAGACGAATCAAACCCTAGGTAAGTTAACAAATCGGCCCCTCCTAGAGTTTCTTCCTAGCATTTGTTTTTGGGGAAACCTCTCAGCTAACCAAGATCAGTCTGCCATAAGACTGGATTCGACGATCCATCCATCCACTTCCCTCTATGGAAGTTCTTAATTATCTAATTGCCTACCACATTATGTGAAACATATAAAAATAGCTGCAGTAATTAGAAAGAATCCTTTTATGCACATTTGTTTGTTTGCATAATTTACTCACGAACATACAATCAGAATAAAATAAATTCATTGATTATGATCCATAATGTGTGTTCTCTCGCCCATACAGGAGAAAATTTACAATTTTGGCTACCTCATCCGACGCATCTACACATCACCAAGATCAAATCCACCTATAGCTAACATTTTTAGGTGTCCCAAGTAGAACTTAGGCCATATAGGGGACCAAGTAGTTCCTAGGTGCATAAAGGATTTACTAGCCAAAGTCCCCCTTGGCACCCTAACCACCTCCTACTTAATGCAATCCCTACTAGGAGACCTCTCGCCATAAAATTCAATCCATGCTTCCGTGGTGGTAAAAACATCCCTTCTTGGTATGGGGATTTAGCACCTATCCTTGGGGGAGGTATAGGGCTCCTCAATTTTTATATGTTCCAATACTTAATTCAATCAGGATCTAATCTAGAAAATCACAAACGAGATTGATGTCCTCAAGCAGTTATGACTTCAATCAATCATGCAACTTTCAAGTGATGATTAATCTAGTAGCAATCGACACTTAAATTTCACATAATGAACTCTTCTCCTTGGAATTTAACTAAGGGTATCTAGATTTTGGGGTTCCTAACTTCCCAGTTTAAGGTTTATTCTTGTAAACAAGATGCTTGGCCTTAAGTCAGCTTCTTTAACTTAGAGTTATTTTTGAATTTTTTTTAAATCTTCTATCAGAGCTTCTAGATTAAAACTATATCCTTGGCTAGTTTCTTCGAGGTTTCATTCTTAGTAAGTTCGTCTTGAATTCAGTAGTCTTCTTTTCTATGGGGTTAACATTAAAATTCCTCATGATTTCTCTTGAGTTCTAGGTTTTCATAGTTCCCCTAACAATTTCTAGCCTATAAGATGTTCTAATAATTTACCAAGTGAATACTCTAAGATCCCAGTATTTCTCAAGAGACTTATCTTATTTCTATTGAATTTGGATAGAAATTTTGTGAAAAACCTGTGGTATTGAAATTGGTAAAGGTTGTTATACGCGCCCATGACTCTGTTAGTGACTCCCGTGCTCGCAACTCCAATTGTTGTTTTCACATTAGCAGGGTCATTCGTGATATTCACTTTTGAATTCTTTTTTCTTTGAGGCCATGACAGAAATATGATTCATAGAAGAAGAAGAACATGGCAGTAATACCGGGCTACAAGGGTGTAAGAATCTCGATAATGATGATGGTAATTGAGGGATTCAATGATGTAGGTCTCACGGATGGTTCTTCTTGCCTCGTCGAGAGAAATACTTCTCTCTCTCTAGTAGACAGAATAGGGACGAGAGTAGAGGTATGACTTCTAACCAGATTGATAGAATAGGATAAAGTTCTTTAATGTCTTCTCTTCTCAGATTAGAGTAGAAGAGGATAAGAGACCTTTAGCGTATCCCCTTCCTTGAGTTGAATGCAATGATGTCTCTTTGTCTTGCAGAATAGAGTCTCCTCCTTCTCGATCAGTGTCTTGTCCTTGTCAAGATTGCTCTTATTCCTCTTCTTGGTCATCCCCAAGCCCTCAATTTATAGTTTTGCAGGGGGGTAAAAGAGAGGATGCTTTTTTTTAAGCATTTTTCAATGACATTATCGATGACAAAGAGAGAAAACTTTCTTTTAGCGCTTCTTATGACATCATTGATGACGTCAGAGAGGAAGCTCCATTTTTGTAGCGCGAAGATAAAAACTTACAAATCTATGGGCAAACACCGCGTGGCGTGTCATCGGGTGGCCGTCGCTCCAAGGCTTACGACCAAGGTGGCGACCAAGGCATAGACCTTGGCATACTTGGCAACGGGCTACGGAGGCTTCATTGGCGCCAGTGACTGCACGCGAGAAGCTCCCACTAGGTTGTAGGAAAATCTTCCTAGGAGGTCACCCATCCCGGGAGTGTCATCACCCAAGTGTAATTAACTACCAAGTGACTATCCACTAGGCTAGTTCTTTTTATTGTTCTATACTATAAACATAGTTTTAATAAGCTAGTCTTGGGAGGGTCTCCCAAGTCTTTCTTCCATGAATTGGCATATAATACCTCATTGATAATTATAATTATCTTCATAATGAGAGTCACTTTCATAATTAGAGATTTTTTTTAAAATGTGCAACATAAATTGATTTTCTTCTGAATGTATAGCACATTAAAATAAACTAAGTAATGGGAACATTACAACTTATATTTATTTTAGTAAAGTCTTTGACAAAACAATCCTTTACATGAAATGTAACCTATAGACCTTACTCTACAATTTGACCAATAGATACCAAATTCTTCGTGATGGATGGCACATGTAAAACATCCAACAAGCACTTTGTTTGACCATCATGCAAGGACAATGAAACTTTTACAATATGTGAAATCGGATGACATGAATTATTACCTCTTCCTACATAACCTAGAATTTGTAAATCTAGCATCTCTCTAAACCATTCAACATTGTTAGTCATATGATTAGGTGCATCCAAATCAATATACCATACATCATCACATGCCCCCTTTCCTGCAATAGTATATTACTTTCTCATAGAGAATATAGTGCCTAAATTTCTTTGTTGCAAAAATCATTCCAAGGCATAATTTCTCCATGTAAGTATAACTGACTTTAGATATCTCTAGTTTCCTACTAGCAAAGGCTATTGGATTATACCATTTTTCTTCTTAAAGTGGGCTAAACATATACTATGCATTGTTGATGTTGTTGAAAATATATAGAAAACTTCACCTCTTTTGGGTGCTTTTAGAATTGAGACTTTTGCTAATTCTTGCTTCACATCCTCAAAAGACACCTAAAAAGCTTCACTCCAATTAAACAAACAGTTAAAGGATAACAAGTACGTCAACAATGGCAACGTTCTTTTTGCTAGTGCATTGATAAATCTTTGATGATATCCCACTGATGACAAAAAGTTGTATATCTCTTTTGGAGTATGTGGCGAGCTCATAGCGACTATAACCTTTATCTTTTCATATTTAGTCTCCCGGAGCTAGCCACATAGCCCAGTAACAACCCATACATGGCACCCCAAAGATGCACTATCGTGGATTAAAAGCAATGCAGAACTACTTGAAACACTCAAAACATTTCCTTAAAATGATCAATTGTCTTGTGGTGGTTGCCGAGCTCTAGCTCAAGTCCTCTCATGAGCCTCTATTGGCTCATTCAAAGTTACTTAATAGATACCCTTAATGTAGTGAACCCCTCATTGGATTCGTCACTTGACAATGACTCAGTAATAGATGGTGCATCTAATGTGTCTAACACTAACGAGAATAAAGGAACTTCCTCACTTTGAGGAGATCTAGGATAAGCATCTACTACTACATGTGTAGCACCTCTACCAAAGATCAACCGACCAGGGGTTATATCAACCTAATAGTCCACTTGTAAGATCCATGGCCTCTCTAGCAATACTTGGTAGCTAGGCCGCCCTGCAAATCTGATAACCCTAAAAACCAGAGTGCATTCCCCACATTAGCAATAGTCACATGGACTTTAGTAATGCAACCTTTGGGTTGTCTTAAACTATCATCAACCATTTGGAGAATCGTGGAGGCATCTTTTTTAATTTTTAATCACAGCCCCTCCATCAATGAGGATCCCATATCCACAATAGCATGATCCACTAATATTCCATCAACATATGTTGCTACCCAAGTTGGACAATGGTATTTAGCATGTTCAAACCAATCATCACCTACTCACGATATTTCCAAGTGTTTAATGATATACCCAGTGCAAAGAATCTTCTTAAGGTCTTTATGCACTCTTGGAGATAACTTAATCAATTGCAGGAGGTTTATTTCTAGCTTAACATCTCAAAGAGAACTTGCTAAATTGAATTCATGAAGCTCTTTGAACCAGCTTTGGTGCCGCTTTGTGAGATGCCTCCTCCAACTAACCCAAAGGAGTCCTCTTAGTAGTCGACTGAAATTCATATCCATGCACATCACCATCCTGTCTCCCCATGGGAAACCTTGGACTTAGTTGAACATGGAAATCTTAGTTCTACTTCACAAGGGAAGCATGGACAAGTCACCCCTATAACATCAATCTAACGCCCATGTAAGAAAGACCACTTTGCAATCAATCAAATGCAGGAGTGAGGTTAACACTACACTTGGTTCAAAGAGAGTGAGAGACGGGGGATAGTGTAATTGGATCTCCCTATCCATAAGGTAAAATCTCAACTTCGGGCCCCTAAAATGGTGTTAAACCTGGTAATTAATCCTACCCGTATTGGGAGGGTCACAATTTAATCAGCTCTATCTAGTGTTGAAAAGTTACCTAACTTATTAGGTCCACCCAACCATAAGTGTCCAATCGTCAGGATTGAAGCCTCCCACTTTCCTTGGGTGGATCATTAAACTTGATCTTTAGCACATAACAAACAATTCAAAAATCAGATAGTTTATTTCACCATCACTCCGCAAAGTGATACAAAACCCTCTTTCCACAGAAAGACATCATCCAGCCTAGGATAGGACCTTCCAATCCCTTGGGATTGGGCTGTATGTGATCACACTCCATCTACAGTCTTTACTGGCTCATAGCCCCTCTAAGCTTCCTTGAGTCACCTCAAGAGCTGTCCTACATAACAGGGGCACTTATCACTTAGCCCTTTGCCCTCTCAGGTGCTCGAGTGATCAAAAACCAAAAACACCTACCTCCCTCAAGAGAGTAGGACCCCCACCCGCAGGTGAGTGTTTTCACACTCCGCAGAGTGTAAGGGAGCATTGGGTTGGGGACTCCAATGTCCCGAACCACCACAGTCCACAACTCGTCTGACTATGCAAGCTTGGAATCGTAAGAGCCATAACTCATCATTCACAAATCAAAAAGCAGTCATAACCATAAGATATTTTAACAAAGTTGTCAATGTGATGCATAGAATCTATCCCCTTCATCAATTTCCATGTTCCTTCCTAAAAAGCATTTGATACTACTAACATGCCTTTACAAGTCTAAGTAAGTTCTAGCTAATCGGGATCCTTTTCTTATATAGTAACCTAATTATCTTCGTTTGACCATCCATTGTGATTATAGGTTATAGCCGCAATCTCGATTTGTTGTAGGATGGTTGGTTCTTTAATTTGAATGGGTTTGGAGTTAACTTCCGCTTATGCTTCAGCATCGTGTTGAGTTCCCTCAACAACAACGGTGACCACTTCCTGGTGTTCGGAAGCTCTCTAAGCATGAACTCGCTCAGCATCTCAACATCTCTTGGGAGCCACGGAAGAAGCTTGATGGATTCAAGTAGCACTTTCACATAGGTCTGGAGAGAGAGAGAGAGAGAGAGAGGTTTGTCTAGTTGCAGTAGAGCTTCATCGTGTCAATAGCAGCAGAAAGACTTCTACGTGGATCGTTGTGTGTCTGTGTGTGTTCCTAATGTGATGCTCTACCCCTGTTTATATAGTAATGTCATCAATGATAAATAGGGAACGCTTTCTTTTAGCGTTTTTGACAACGTCATCGACAATGTCAAGGAGGGGTTCCATTTTCGTAACGTGAATATATGAGCGAGCATCGCATTGCAGGCTGCGTGACCGACGGGCATGCATCACTCCAAGGCGCATGACCAAGGCATAGACCTTGGCATCTTGGCCTTGGCATACTTGGAACTGGCTACAAAGGCTTCGTTGGCACCATTGGCTACGCATGAGAAGCTCCCACTAGCTTCTGTAGAAAAATCTTCCCGGGAAGTCACCCATCCTGGCAGTTAAGTACACTTAACTGCCAAGTGACTATCCACTAGGCTAGTTCTTTTTGTTGTTCTATACTATAAATATAGTCTTAATAAGCTAGACTTGAGAGGGTTTTTCAAGTCTTTCTTCCATGAATTGGCATATACTACCTCATTAATAATAACAATTATCTTCATAATTAGAGCTAGGTTTAAAAACATGCAACATAAATCACTTTTCTTTGAAATGTATTCGCACATTAAAATAAACTAAGTAATGGGGACATTACACTCTTTCTTGTCTTTTTCCTTCTTCTTTGGTAATTCCTTATCCTTCTTGGGGTCGGCTTTTGAGAGCAAAGTTTTGATGCCGAGAAGTGCTTAAAAATAGCTAAAAATTGCAAATATCAAGGGAAAAATATTCAACGTCGAAGGCGGCAACTCCAGCTAGGACGATTTTAAGCGTCAAGTGCTTTAAAGGCGCCCGAGCGACACTTGTTGATTTTTTATAATTTTTCAGACTGCCTTGCGGGTTGTCAGGAGTTACCGGTCAATACGGGATGTCAAGCCGGATGCACAAAAATTTACAGCACTTGATTTGGATACCGGACGGGGAAATGGCCGGGGAAATGGCCAACAAATGGGCAAGATTTGAAGAGGTGGACCAAAGTTTGGCCAAATGGTCATGACCCTTGGGGGGGCATGTAGCATTTTATGAAACGTGAAATGGATGAAAAAAACATGGAGGAGAGGGTGCCATGGAACAGCCGAAAAATGCGCCATATGTTGATGGAGATCAATCTCATGGCTGTGAACAACCCCCCTGATTGACATTGGGCCTTGCCCACCCTCTGTATGCTGACTCTATTGCCACCTCTCGCTCCTCAAATGGTGGCCTGGATGGAGATCTCTGATTTTAGTGTTTCTCTCTCCTCCCTCTCTCTCCCTTAAGGGGCTGTTCTTGTGTGGAAGAAGACAATGAAGAATGGTGGAGGAAAGCTTGTCCGAATGAGACCAGATTGCTTCCGAATAGATGAAGACTTGAAGAGTGCTATTCTTGAAGATGCTGAGCATTAAATGCATGCTGGAAATCAGTCCTGTAATCAAGACCAAGAAACCGAGATCTGAAAATAAGCGGTAATGCTATTTTTATGAAGAAAAATGATTTTTTTATGGTATTTGCTTTATGAAATCTTGTTCATATGGGATAAAAGTTCTTTATGACATTGTTTGCCATGAGTTTGATCAGTTTATGCCCTAAATATAAAAATATATAAGGCTACATGGCCGGAATTAGTGTTAAAATACATGAAAACACGCGTTTTAAGGGTAAAATTGGGTTTTTTGCTATATAAATGAGAAATATGATATGTCACACCAACTAAATCTGAGTTTTTGCTGTCAATGAACCTAAGGGCCACAACCCACAATAAATTTTCATTTTCAGTCATTATTTATTAAAGAAAATAGAGACAAATGCCTAAAAATGGAGAAAATGGATTTAAAATTAGGGAAAAATAGAAAATGGACTGAGGAAAATTAGGGAAAATTATATCTATGTTTGTGCAATGTATAACGATGTCAAAGCACAAGGTTGGCCTCGTTTTGTCCCCGTTTCTATGTTTTGTGCGTATTTATTGCTCTTTTAAAAGAGAAAAAATGCATAAAAACCCTACCTAACCGATCAATGATGCAAAATGCTAAGAGTTGGATGAAGAGGGGTTAAAACATTGAAAGATAAGAAAAGATTTGATTTATGCATTACACTTGGCATATAGAAAATGGTTTAAATAAAGAGGATGGTAGCATGAGCATATGGCTCGGTGCCTCCTTTCAACGCAGCACGTGTTAGTGAAATTCATGGAAAGAATGCTTTATGCACCATGCACGATACTGATTTTTCTTTTGTCTGAGCACATAGCCATACACGATTTGCATTAAGCATAACAATTAAAAGGTATCAGAAAAACCTCGTGGATGCATGGCACATGTCTTCCTTAGGTTGTGACCAATGATGAGCGTGAGAGGACGTCCTAAGCTGTAGGTTAACCGTTGGGTCCTAAGGGGAAATTGTTGTGAGAAATGGTACATCCTGGAACGTAAAATATTGGTACATCCTGGAAATTATTTGTGTTATATGTTTAGCAGCGCATCAAAGGGCTAATCCCTGCGATGTAGGAGAGCTGCAATGGGGCTCCGACTATTAGTCGGTGGAGTGCCTCCTATGTGTGTGTGATCGTGGCATTGCCAATGTATAAGGGTTCTCCCTCTAAGGAGTTTTAGGGAAATGTTGGACTATAAACTATAAATGCAGGAATTAAGAATTAGGGCAGTTTGTCCTTTAGCATTAGATTGACGCTCCTGGTCCGCGAGGCCGTGAGGGTGTTTGTGTGTCATGAGCATGAGGTCCGGCTAGTGCTATAGCTAGTGCGGGCCCATTTCAAGTCCCATTATCTTTACCATCAATGACTTTTAGATTTCTGCCTTCCATATTGGGATTAAGGACTTGAGTCTCCTTATAATCTTGCTTAGGATTTCCCTTAACAAGTTTACCTTATCTTTATCAGCTTATTTACCCTTTTGACCTCTTGTAATGACCTGCAAATTAGAAGCTTCAGTGCTATTGACAAAAATAGCTTCAATAAGACTAACTCCACTAGCACTTGACAGCTCCTCTACAATAGCTTTTCCTCTCTATAGTATTTGTTTCGGTCCCTCATCTTGCTGAAGATTATTTCCTTGCACTCGATGATTAACTAGACCTAGCTATTTACTTCCTTGCTAGAGAGAGATAATGTTGCTCCAACAGGTGCTAGCTCGATGGCCGAACTTCCCACATATGTTACATTTAACATTTGGACAATTCCTAGGGAAATGTTGGCCGTGACACCACTTACAACTAATGGGGCACCCTCTTCAAGGTATCGACTCCCTATCAAATTTTGCTACTTCTTAAGGAAATTGACAGCAACAGCTGTTTGCCTATAGTGTTCAATGAGATCATGTCACTAGAGTGCTTCATCATATCCTTAACTTCGCCAAGGACATTTGAGGCACTTGGCTCATAGCCGTGATCATCTACCTATCGTTCCATTGGCCTAACCACTTGATTAGGGATTGACTGTTGATTTCCTAGGACAACGGTAGGATTTATCATTTGGCTTCCAACATTTGGTGGAGCCATCTAACTAGCCATAGGCATGGTCACACTAGGAGGAGCTGGCAACATGGGCACATTTTGAATCATGCTTCCTCTCCCATTGGGAGTACTCATGGGCATCCCTTGACCTCCATTCGTCAATGCCAAAGTATTTCCAACACCTAGACTCGAATTCCAATTTTCCGTAGAGGTATTGGCCGCTTGTAATCGTGATTCTACCTCCTATGCTCTTCTAATAGTTGTATCAATGTTAGCAAGAGCAAGATTGCTCAACTACACTTAAACATTAAAGTCTAGCCCATTCAAAAAGTATTGCAACTGAGTAGCAGCTGGAATAGGAATATAGGTTTGCAACTTATGGAATACTTCCTTCAGTATCTTGGCATACCCACGAACATTCTCGTGAGGCTCTTGACGTGTTACATTGAGAACATGTAGCCAATACTAACCTCCCCTTTCAGGGGCAAACTCTCTTCGAAAGGCCACAAAGAAGAAGTCAATCATAGTTATGGTTCCATCCTCTAGGCTAAGATACCATACTGCATCTCGTCCTTTCAGAGTCATATTAAAGAACATCATCAAGTGTCGACACTTCATCCTTAACTTTTGGAATTCATAAATATGAAGTTTGACATCTTCCTCTACTAACCCATTAAAAATGGGTAGAGGGAATCCTAAGGCTAGCAAGTCTGACGTTCCTCTTAGGATTGCAATGGGTTGCATATCATAGTAACATCAAGATTCACTAAAAGAGTTTGGATTATAGAAACTGTTACTCCACTTGAAGTGGGTTGACTAAGTGGAAGGGGGGAAGTACTAGAACTTCCTCCTCCTAACGGACTATGCATGGGGCTAGGGTTGCTAAGACCCTACCCTTGTAGGGATATCCACAACCACTCCTATGTGGAGAATATCTTCTAATAATTTTGGCCCGTCGTCTAACTTGTTCAGCTCTTTCTTGCTTCTGAAGCTCGACTTGACGGTCTTATATGAATCTATCTCAAAGGCTTTTGGCATACACTAATAAATTGATCCCTATTGATCGAGATTCAAAAATCGCCACACTTATTAGTGGCTCTTGGAAAAATACACCACCTATCGAGACCTAAAATAGGTCCGACATTGACTATATGGCACTAGACAAGCCTCTAGTACTCACCTCAAACCAAATCACACAGCCTTGCCTTGCAGAGCCAAGACCGTATCGTATGAGGGATATACTCCTCTAATCTCTAATAAAAAAAATTTACGTTTTTATTGTTTGTAGTCTAGCGGATATCCTTCCCCACACTCCTCAGAGGGATTCCCTAAACATATTAGTCTTATATACCATGTAAGCACACACAAAGGGGGTGCCCCTTGGCTAATCACCATGGCTCCACTACGACTCTCCCTACACCTTCTGGATTGGTCCCAAGATGAACCATGAACACATAGAAGACATTCAAAACAAGCTCCACTCTTTTGATAAATTGATCCAAGAGATAATAGATAGTCCTCACTAAGTATTCCCTAAGGAACCAAATCTCTAACCCTACAGCTTAGGATACCTCACACTCTCAACATAGGTCATTGCTCATACAAACAAGTGTTATGTATCCAAGATGACACCATATGGTGTGTGCAATGCGATTATGTATGACTACCATTGATCAAACAAGTTTATTCAACAATTAGCATCGTGAAAGTGCGAAAACAATTCTTTTCATGCTTTTCTTCTAATTCGTGATTGTTGCATTGCTTAGGGTTAGTACCAAGCCTTGTCATGCTACTAGACCCTTTTAATTTTAGACAATGACATATGCTGCATGCCTTGCATCATAAAACATCAGAATTTAGAGTACTTTAAACACTCAACAATCCCCTTCTCCCTACCATTTAGAGTTATGCATTTGTTGGTAGATTTAAGGCATATTTTGAATGTATTTTTCCTTTATGAAAGCAATAAAAACTTACTTTAACATAGAGATAGGGTTGAACTAAGGTTAAAACTCATGCTTTAGCTCTATATACATTTGCAAACATAAATCCTATTTTTTCTTATTTTTCGGATACAAAAAACTTAAATTTTTTCATTTTTTTCTTATTTTTTGCTATTTATTTATAGATCATTGGTGAAAATTATCTATTTACTAGTTTAGATTGATTGATCTTAATGAGAATAATTTTTTCATCACATTTTAACCCACAGCAACAACATATATGCAACAAAAACCCAAAAAACGCATGGTTTCTCTTAAACCACATAGTCTCAAGTTTTACGTGTTTAGCATAAAATTATTATCTGATTGATTTTTCTTGATTACTTCAACATGGTTGATAAATCAACACATTGGCAACCAAATACAATCATTTCCAACCAAAATTTATTATAAAATGATGAAATCTATGACTTACTCCATGAAATCGTGCCTTATGACGTACATATTTCGAAATTGGAGGGTCCTCTGATCCTCTTCAACGACCGTTGATGATCCTTTCAACCTCAATTTACATGCCTTTGTGCTTCCACATCATCGCATGATCAAAATCTTTCATCTCAGCCCACCCCCTTCTCTCATATATAACCCATAGAAACATACAACACGAGGAGAGAGGAGAGAGAAAGACTAAAATCAAATATTTTCATTCAATGCATCATTTCTACGGCAATGGATGGCAAAGAAATCGAAGATCTTGCTGCCTGGAGCATTCCTCCTGCCTCCATCAATTAGAAAATTATTAAAAATTGGTATTTTTGGGGGTGCAAAAAAAAAAACGGTGCCCCCCCCCCCCCCACATTTCATGAAATGTGCATTTTCATTCCTCAAACACTAAAACAAGCTTAAGCTTAAATCCCAAAAAAAACTAGTTCTCACTTTTGTGTTATGGGTTTTTCCCTAAACAAAGGCCCCAACAAAATCTGATTCAAGATCTGACTAGACGGCGAGCTTTGTGGCATCAAAATTTATAAATTTGGCATCTGTCATACACTTTCCGGCTCCCAAATCAAATAGCTGCTTTATAATGCCAAACCTTGTGGGGATTAAATGGGGGTTCAAATGGACTCCGATCGATGAATCAAGACTTCCATTGGGTTCCTAGCATCGAATTCCATCTAGAAAAACTCCAGCTCATCGATCCAGAACCGTTTCATTTTGCATGAAAAATTGGTCTTTCACTGTTCCCGGGCTCTTTTTCGCTTCAAAACATGGGCTCTAAAAGTCCTCTCTCACTTTGATGCTCTCCACTTTGCTTTCTTCTTCTTTGTCTTTTATCTTCTAGTCCCCCTCAAGCAAAAAGGTCACAAGCTTCAGTTAGTTCATAATCACCATGAGGGCTAAAATATATTCAAAATCTTCAAATAGAATCATTGATTGCACTTGGATGTAAGTAACTTCATTTCTTCTTGTAAGTAGAGTAAAAACATCTTTCATGTAGTACAAGTGAGCAAGAAGTGTTGTGTCACTCTTCATAACATGTACCCACATAAAAAACTTCATTTCCATGACTAAGGATCAGCCTCAAACCTTTGAGTTTTGACCAGCAAAAGAGTTAAAAGAAATTGTGTCATTAAAGGACAAAAGTAATGGTAGTGTCAAATAATATTATGTAGTGTCAAAATATACTACCTTGAATCTTAATGTTGGATTTTTATGATTAAACTTCAACTTCAATCTTCTTCTTGCTGATGGCTTTGTAAGGAACAGAGTGATGCAACAATTCTAGAGTGGCAGTGACTTGGTTGATGAGCCAAGGAAAGTGAGAGAATGTATAGTTTTATGAGCTGCAATGAAAGTGGCTGTGGGTATCCACTTTAAGATTTACACAAGCGACTAGTTTTTTACTTACAACAGCACATGGAGATGATTATTCAGGTTGATGTTTGGTGAGGAGAAATCTTATGAGCCAAGCTTTAAAAGCCCTAAGCTCACAGGATCAATCATAGTGCGTATGTTCTATAGGAGCTGTACAACAGGATAGGGCATGGATCTGAACAACGAAGGAGAAAAATCAAAATGCTGAGGCAAAGAGCATACAATACTCAGGTTTCATGTGTTGGCCGCCTAAGGTGTCTTGAGCAGAAGAAGGTTTCCCTAGTTAAAGGCATGAGCTATCTCTTCTTCTTTGGCTAGATCCAGGGCCTCCAAGTAGGCAAGGTGCTACTGGCTATGGAGGTCAAGAAGAGTAGAGTGAAGATGGAGTGAAGAGATGAAGGAGCTTAGCTGAGCTGAGGTTGAGGAGAGCTAAAGGAGCAATGTGCAAAGCTAAACCAATCTCATCATGGCTCTAATACTATATCGAGAAGCACAAATCTTGAACAAGGTTATCTATGGAGGTTGGAGGTCAAAGACAAGAAGCAGGTTGATATGGACTAGACACACTGACTATTAGTCAAGTGAATTAGGTTCCAAGATAGATTAGCTTGGACCCATAAACACAATCTGGAGTAGACATGGACAAGACTAAAAGTACAAAGTATAATAGCATTCATTCAAATGATAGTCAAGTACATTGCTTTAAGTTCCATGATGGTAGCACTTTCCCACACTGTGCCCATGGGATACATTGAACTTCTCCTAGGCTATTGCATAGCCCTTGCCCTACTGCTCCATACAAAGAGGCTGTCTTAGGAGTGTGACTATATAAATCTCAACATTTCTTTTATGAAAAAATTACAATGCACCATTAGGCATAACAAGATTTGGATCTCTCATGCCTCTTCCACTCCTAGCTCTAGATAATGCAAAGAGTGCTCAATTCCAAACCAAAAAACATGTGAATCTTTTGTATTAAAGATTTATGTAGATAATTAAATATATATCTAACCTAATTTAGCAATTTGACAAGTGAATATCACAATATTTATGCCATTATATGTTTTTGTGGACTTCTTTTATAATTAGCAAGTTCAAAAAACATCTTCAATATTGATATGTAGATCAAAGAAATGCATATGAGCATTGAAAATGCTCATATGCAAATCAGAGAAATATATGGACTTCCTAAGTCAAAGCTAGGATACAAAAGAAGTTTGTGGGATTATGTCAAAAGTGGAACAAAAATCCATTGTTTGTAAATACATGATTGCATCACAAAATTTTGTTTTGACTTTATATTACATTAGATGGCATTATGTGGATGGAAAGACTATAGCAATTGATCAAGGCTTAAAAGATGACAATGATAATGCTATGACAATGTTAGAGGTTTGCTTAAAGGATGAGCTCTTAACTATGGTTAATATAAGGACAAACATCTCTTTATGTCAAGTGCAAATGGACCTATCAAACAAGGACCTAAATATCCATGCTGCTTATTCGTTCAAGTGCAATGGTTACAAAGTAAATAGAATATGTAATCCAAAACTATGGTCCATTTTCTAAGTTCTCTTTTTTTTGCTAATAATGTTAATCATGGTGAATCTCATGTGCAGGTGCCTTAGAGAAAATACTTTATGTAGGGACATTTTCACTAAACAAGTTTTTCTCTTGCCACAACTTAACCAATAGAAATACAAATACAATAGTTGTAAACAAGATGAAAAGTAAAACAAAAATAATTTGAATTTCATTGCCAATGATGGCAATTTGATTACAAAGCTATGTTGTATATACAATAGGATAATTTTTTATTTGAATGCAAAATGTTGGCATGTTTACAATCTCTACATTCTCTGTGTATCCAAACTTGGTGTATCTAAAGTCTCCTCTACAATGACAGTCAGGTCTAGATCATCTAAGTATACAGCATTCTAATGGGGTTTTGGCCTTCTGACTTCTCTGGGTATTTGGCACGACGGTGGGGGCACATAGACATGTGGTATGGAAACATCTCATTGTCTGAATGTTATACACTCTCAGGCTTACTTTTTCACGTTATTATGGTACCTGTCTGTTGAATTGGCAAGAAAGCATCTCTTTATCTGAATGTTATACACTCTCAGGCTCCAATGAGATCTACAAGGCAAGGAGGAGAACACAATTAGAAGAAAAAAAAATTTGATATAACTTAGAAGAAACACACCAAAGAGTTCCTTACCTCTCATTGTATGCCATCACAAGATATTATATGAGATCCAAATTACAATCGTCGTACCATAGACACACGTACACAAGGTTTGTTCTCTCTTGGATCAACACCACAAATAGGAGAAAATCAATTATGAAAACCTTCTCTTGTACATGAAAATAGAGGTTTACAAAAATTAATCTGCAAAAGTAAATAAATAGTAAGTTTCAAGCCCATGTGCTTATAAGAAAAGCATACAAAATTTTCAAAGGTTATGAATTCACAATATACCTTAAGATGACATTCATCACATGATCATTGACCTCCTTAAGAAGGCTTGCAATAAGGACAAGAGAATCCTCCTCACTAAAGTGAAAGGCACTGACTTGAGAAGGTTTGCAAGGACAAGAGTATCCTCCTCACTAAAGTGAAAGGAACTAAGTTGATCTTACTATTAGTGTGGCCTTCTAAGAGGTAGCACAACATCGAAGCATGGGCCAAGCATCTCTAGGGTCTCATGGTTCTCTAATGGACCTAAAAATGGGCCGGCACTGGCTCATGCACTAGCCGGACCTCGTCACTACGCACAAGACAACCCCTCGGCCTTGCGGCCAGGAGCGTCTATCAAAAACTCTGCCTCCCTAAACATTGCGTTTGTAATACGTTGTAGTCCAACTGATCCTAACCCAATATTACTCCTCAGAGGGAGTCCCTTTCACATAGCCAAAAGGCTCGAATCACATACACATGGGGTTCCTCCTACGGCTGAATGCCGTCAACCCTCTGCGACTCTCCTACACCTTGGGGATTGGCCCCTCGATGCGTCGCTCAACACTTAGACATTCCGCACAAACGTCGCTCAAGGTACCAAATAAACGTGTCCAGGAATGTACCATTGTCCTTACTTGATCTCCCCTCTAGGATCCCACGACTAGCCTACATCATGGGTATCTCACTGCCTCTCAACGTAGGTCATGTCCTCATAAACCAATTGCAATGCATGTCCAAGAGCTGATCACTGATACTTTTAAATTCTTTTCATGCTCTATGCAGTTGGTGGATGTCTAGTGCTCAAACATTTAGCAAAACAGTATCATGCACAAGTGCAAAAACATTCTTTTAATGGTTTCCAACTACCGTTCGCAATTCGTTGCATGGGCCTAGCACCGAGGTGATCCTCGTGCTACTAAGCTCTTAATTTTAATTATCATCCGTCCTAAATGCTATGCATAGAAATCAGCAACTTTCCCATCATCTCACACGGCATTTAGACATATTTCAACTCATCTACCCTTCCCCGTTTAAATATTGCATCGTTGCATAGGTTTATAGGGTATTGTACCATCATTTTATGTATAAAAAGCGGGAAAACACACACTAGAACAAGAAAGTGGGGTTGAACTGAGGCAAATCCTCATGCTTCAGTCCCCACAAACATCCACAAACATTGCTCTTATTTATCCTTATTTTTCGGAACCCAAAATGTATTTTTCCCCTATTTCTTAGGGTTTTTCCACCATTTTCTTACAATTTTTCCCATTTTCTCCCATTTTTAAATTGCTGCAAATTAAGTTCAGTTTATGGGCTGTGGCCCTTAGTTCATTTCAGCAGAAAAAGAATTTTAGTAGGTGTGGATTAATTTATTGCATCATTTTTAGCCCAAAAAACCCTATTTTCCTTCATTTTTATGGTTTTTCGTGTCTCGGTTTTCTATTTTCTGCTATCCCACACATGTTTTTCTGATTTTTAAATGCTGAACAGCCAGAAAACAGCTCAAAGCACGACATACTCAAAACTCGATCCATATGAACACATTTTTATCAACCAAATTTGCATCAAAAGACCATTTTCTTTGTAGAAACAATTATTACCGTGTCTTGCGGGTTTTTCCATTAAATTTGGCACGTCCCACAATTGATTTCCAGCCATGAATTCTTCTTGGAATCAGCAATCTACAATGATTTGGCATTGCCCTTCAGTCTCGTCAAGAATCGGCATCCATCCGGCCATCCATTTCCATTCTACTCTTCCACGCACGAACGGGGGTTAAGAGGAGAGAGAGGGAGGAGAGAGAAAGACTGATTTTCTCTCTCTCTCTACAGTCCACCATTGCGGGAGCGGAGACCAGCGATACGGAGCATAGGATAGATGTAGAAGCCTGGCATGCTGCACTCCATAGCTTGTGTATCAAGGGTGATCATGATTGGGGAGAGGGGGGCGCGATTTTTTCGCGCCGTTGCCTGCACGGCACTTCCTTCCCCCCACAAAAAAAATAGAGGGGTGGAGGGGCCAAAGGGCACCCCCCACTAATCACACCCCTTCATATTTCAATTTTGACCCCCTTTGTGGGCACCCCGGCCGGTTTCCGTCCAGTTTCCGCATACGGACTCCGATCGTCAGTCTGAAAATTTTTGTGAGCTCGTCTCAACATCCCGCACTGACTGGCAACTCCACTGACTGGCACATGCGCACGGAAAAATTATGAAAATTTTCGGAGTGTCGTACGGGCGCCCGTCAAGCACTTGACGCTTAAAATCGTCCTAGGTCGAGCCGCCACCTTCGTGGTTGAGCATTTTTCCCCGCATTTCCACATTTTTCTCCTATTTTTAGGTATGTTCCGGGGCCTAAAATCCATCCTTCATTCTCCTCGTGCATACTAACATGCCTTTCTCTAACCTCCCAGGACTCTCTCTCGGGCCTTTCTCTCTTGCACCTCGATTTTCTTGGCCTGTATCTCACCTATTTCCCTTTGGTCTTGGGTTACCCTCTAAGTATTTAGCCTTGTATTTTGGGGATATGAGGGTCCTGTGACTTTTTGCTCTTTTTCAAGGGAGGGATCTCCAAAATTCCCTTCATTTTTCTATCACTTATACCATCTGAACTTAGTAATTTATCATATTTGAACCTTAGAAGCCTAAGGGGTCCAAAGTCCCTTAGTATAACAGTGGTCATGTGTGCATGAGCTTCCAAAATGTGCGAGTCCTACAAAAAATTGATCAAAAAGTCTTCAATAGCTTCATGCAAGCAATTCAATGCCGAGGAATGCTAACACTCAGGTGCATCAAACCACATGACAGGTCATGCAGAATGGATGCAGGATGCAAGGAAAATGGAAAAACCAGGATTTGTGGAGACTGGTGATGATACTGCACATCCTATTGTGCAGATTGGAAAAATTCCTTTGTCTATGCAGGATGGGAAAAAGAAAACCATGTCCGATGTATTTCATGTCCCGAATATCACCAAGAACCTAGTTTCTGTTGGTCAAATGGTTGAGCAAGGCTTGTAGGTCAGATTTAATTCTCATGGATGCTTTGTTGAGGACATGAAAAATAAAGGTCGCTTGTTAGCAAAAGGAAAGAAGAAGGGCAGAATGTTTACTTTGGATGCAGACATGCCTGAATTGAGTGCAGCAATGTTTGCACATGGGACCGGTGTAGTTGCAGATATTGATATTTGACATAAATGCATTGGTCATGTTAATGTACAGCGACTTAAATCAATGCAAGCCCAAAATATTGTTGCAGGATTGCCTAAATTCAAGGTTGCAGAAATGCATAAGGTATGTGAAGCCTATCAATTTGGAAAACATGCAAGGAAACCATTTCCCAGACATGTTCAAGAGAGTAAGAAGCCATTGGAATTAATCCACTCTGATGTGTGGACTACTAAAGCTGCATCTCTTGGAGGCTGTCATTATTTTGTCACTTTTATTGATGACTATAGCAGAAAAGTTTGGGTGTATTTTATGAAAAAGAAAAGTGAAGTTTTTGGGCATTTCAAAACTCTTAAAGCTATGGTTGAAAAAGAAACATGCCTGCAAATAAAATGCCTAAGGTCAGATGGAGGGGAGAGTACCTCTCAAATGAGTTTGCAAGGTTCCTGCAGGAGCATGGCATAAAGCATCAATATTCATGCAGTCATATCCCACAACAAAATGGAATTGCAGAAAGAAAAAACATGCATATTGGAGAGGTATCTCGTGTCATGCTCAACGAAAAAGACTTGCCAGATTTTAGTGGGCTGAAGCAGTTGCTACAGCAGTCTACATAATGAACAGGACTCCCACTGCAGCAATACATGGGATCACTCCAGAGGAAAGGTATACTGGTAGGAAACCAGATATTTCTCATTTGAAGATTTTTGGTTGCATTGCCTATGTTTATGTGCCAGATGAGTTGAGATCCAAGTTGGATCCAAAAGCTGAGAAGTGCATCTTTATTGGTTACTCTCTGCACAGCAGAAAGGGTATAGATGCTATAACCCTTCTACTCGTAAGTTTACAGTGAGCAGAGATGTTGTTTTTTATGAGATGAGTAGCTGGTATAAACCAGTAAATGTGATTGATGATGTAGATACACAAAATGGTAATGCTGCACAGAATTCACAGTAGCAGTCACAAAATATTAGTGGACCTGGAGTGTCCTCTAGCAGTGGTTCACATTCTTCGCCATGGACAGGCAAATTGAGATCAGGAGAATCTCCTCAAAACAATGCAGATAGTGGTATGCAGGTTTCACGAAAAGGAAAAGAGAAGGTAGATCAGCCCATGTTTGATGTGAATGCAGGTCACTCTTATGTGGATGGTGAATCCAGTGGCTTAGAACAGAGCATTGATGATGAGTTGGGTATTCCTTCTATTGTTACACCTGGAGCAAGGAAGACCAGGGATGTTTTGAGAGCACCTGGGAGTGAACCTACTTTGCGCAGGTCTACCAGAGCTAGGTATCCTGTGGACAGGCTGAAATATGATGGATTTATAGCCATTCACTATGCCTATATGGTCAAAGTGATACAGGAACCAGAACCCACTTCTTTTGAGCAAGCCATGGGAAAAGAAAAATGGGAGAAAGCCATGGATGAAGAAATGGATGCCTTGGAAGCAAATGCTACATGGGAATTGGTACCTTTGCCTAAAGTTAAGAATGCAATTGGTTGTAAGTGGGTTTATAAGGTGAAGCACAATGCAGATGGTTCTGTGAACAGATACAAGGCAATATTAGTAGTCAAGGGGTATGCACAAACATATGGCATTGATTATGAAGAAACATTCAGTCCAGTTGCAAGGATGGCAACTGTAAGAGTAGTCATTGCTATGGCTGCATCAAAGGAATGGTCTTTACATCAGATGGATGTAAAGAATGCCTTCTTTCATGGTGATTTGCAAGAAGAGTTATATATGGAGTAGCCACCAGGTATGTGCATGCTGTTCATCCTGAGTTTGTTTGCAGGTTGAAGAAAGCCTTGTATGGCTTGAAGCAAGCACGTAGAGCATGGTCTGACAAGATAGGATAGTATCTTGTCACTATTGGCTTTCAGATTTCCAAGGCAGATTTCTCACTTTATGTGAGAAAAACAGAGAAAGGTATTATGCTACTTGTCATTTATGTTGATGATTTGATTATGACAGGTGACAGTGATGAAGATATCCTTCATGTGAAAATGCTATTGAAGCAGAAGTTTGAGATGAAGGATTTGGGAGAGCTGCATTATTTCTTGGGCATTGAGGTGATTAGATCACCAAGTGGGATATGGCTCTTGCAGAGGCAGTATGGATTGGACATGCTGTCCAAATATGGGATGACAGGCTATAAGCCTATTTCAATTCCTTTGGAGCAGAATGTGAAGCTGAGCGCAGATGCAGGTGAGCTTCTCGAAGACCCTACTATGTACAGACGCATAGTAGGAAGTTTGATTTATATGACTATTACCATGCCAGATTTGAGCTATGTTGTTGGATTGGTAAGTCAGTTTATGCAAGCTCCAAGGAAACCGCATTTGGATGCGGCTAGATGCATACTCAGGTATGTGAAGTCCACATTGTAGTATGGACTACTTTATGAGACTGGGGTTCAGATACAGTTGCATGGTTACACTGATGCTGATTGGGCTGGTAGTATTTCTGATAGACGATCTACCAGTGGATATGTGTTCTCTTTTGGGAGTGCTGCAATCACTTGGAGCAGCAAGAAACAGCCTACAGTTGCCTTGTCGAGCACAGAGGCTAAGTATAGGGGCGCAACAATGGCTGCATGTGAGGTAGCTTGGTTGCATAAGCTACTTTATGATATGCATCAGCCTACAGATGGGCCAGTTGTCATTTATTGTGACAACATGAGTAGTATACACTTGGCAAATAACCCAATCTATCATGCTAGAACAAAGCACATTGAGGTGCATTATCATTATGTGTGGGAGAGGGTTTTACTAGGTCTTATTGATCTTGTTTATGTTAGCACAGAGGATCAGGTAGCTGACATATTTACAAAGGCATTGGGCACAGAGAAGCTGCGCAAGTTTAGAGACTTTCTTGGTGTGCAGGAATTGGGATTGAGCTCGAGGGGGAGTGTTGAGATATCGAACTCTACTCGTGATATGCCAGGGTGACCATTGTGCATTTATGTCACCGACTTGTTTGTTGCAGATGCGATTGGTACACCGCCCATGAATAATAGCTAGATGACAGCTATCCTTATCTACTCTAGTTCGTGGCTCAGTTAGTATGCCACCTTAGTTAGTTGAGTTTGGTTTGAGACCCATATATAGGGTTCTTCTATTTCTATGTACTTGAGTTCTTTTGGCTTACACAACTAAGAAGAGGAAAATTGTTTTTAGCCTCCACCTTTGTGTGTATTCCCCCATTGTCCAAGCAAGAAAGCTACAAGTGAGACTCCTTCCTTCTCTCCCACAATCTTGACAACCAAGCCCTAGGAGACGACGAGCAGTCAAATGACAAAGATTCCTGTGATGAATACAAAGACTACCAATCCTTCAGTGATGAGAGTGAGGGTGAAGTGGATACCATAGAATATGACACTGAAGGACAAGAAATTGAGTAGATACGAGCAGGCGCCAAGCCGCAGAAAAGGCAGGCCCTTAGAATGGAGTAAGGAGTCATGCACATGAAATGTGATCGCGTTTGGTTGGAATGCATAGGAGCCATAGACCTTGAGCAAGTAGGCCTAGCCCAACCAGGAACGACATCAATACTTAGAACCGAATCGCCATCTGAACTGCAGTCACTAGGGGAGACCACCTCTTCTAGCGAAGATGGAGGGTTTGACTCTGAATCGGAAGTTACTTCGGATAGTGACCCAGAGATCCCTAGGCCGCCCATGACCAGACGCACCAAGGGGGCCTTACCCGTCCACCTGAGACGCAGACGGTTAAGGCAAGATAAGGCAAAGAACCCCAAGGATACACGATTAGAAGAACAGTGGAAGCCGCAGAACCTCTCTAAATGCTTCACTAAATTCAAAGAAGGGGATAGGTTAGTGGTTCTGTTAGGTGCCAAGCGTCAAGGGCAGACAAGCGAACCAATCGAAGGACCAGCCAAGGTCAAGGAGGTAGATCTAGCCCTAGAAGGGGAGACACCCCGACCAGTGTTCATTGTCGATGACTTGACTGGTAAAGAAGATTTGAGTCTTGTCGCTCTCTTGCGGGAGTACATAGACGTATTTGCCTAGTCCTTAGAAGAGCTACGGGGGGTAGATGCGAGTGTTCTGACTCACAACATACCCATGACATCGGATGCAACGCCGGTCAAGCAGCGATTGTACCCCATAAATCCAAAACACGCTTATGCTGTCAAAGAGGAAATTGACAAGCTGATGAGAGCTGGATTCATTTACGAAATTGAGCACACAGACTGGGTATCACCCATAGTCATTGTGATGAAGAAGAACGGCAAAATTCGAGTGTGCATCAATTACAAGAAGGTGAACACTGCTACGAAGAGAGACAACTATCCCTTGCTGTACACCGAGCACATGCTTGAGAGGGTGGTAGGCAAGGAAGCCTACAGTTTTCTGGAAGGCTTCTCAGGGTACAACCGGGTGCAAGTGCATCCTGCAGACAGCCGCCTTTGCCACTGAGTGGGGTGTCTTTGTATACATAGTCATGCCCTTCGGGTTGACCAATGCCCCTACCACTTTCCAATGCCTCATGTGCACCATCTTTAAGGACATGCTTTGCAAGGAGTTAGAGGTCTTTGTCGACGATCTGTGTGTCCATTCGACCTAGATCGAACACTTAGACAAACTCCGCGCAGTCTTTGAATGGTGCCGCTTATATCATCTCTCCTTGAACCCCTTGAAGTGTTAGTTTTGGGTGAAGCACAGACGCATCTTAGGACACGTGATGTCAAAGAACAGCATTGCCACTGACTTCTCGAAGGTCAGGGTTATTGTTGACCTTCCACCCCCAATTAATTACAAGGGAGTTCAATGCTTCTTAGGTCACACAGGATACTATCGGTGGTTTGTGCTGAACTACGCGCTGATCGCCATGCCATTGTACAAGCTGTTGATTGTCTTCGAGTGGACTAAGGCATGCCAACGGGCATACGAAGAATTGAAAAATGATCTAACAACAACACCAATTCTACGAGCCCCAGATTGGACCATTACCTTCCACGTACACATTAATGCTTCTAAGTTTGCCGTGGGGGCAGTGTTGTGCCAACCTAGTGAGCATAACTTAAATTACCCAGTGAGCTTTGCTAGCAGACAACTCACTGAGACGGAGATGAATTATTCGACAACAGAAAGGGAGGGATTAGCCATGGTGTTCGCCGTGAAGAAATTCCGGCATTATCTATTAGCCACGCCTTTCATCTTCTTCGTGGACCATCAAGCCCTGCTCTATTTAGTAAACAAACCTTGTGCTACAGGACACATAGCTCGATGGCTCCTCCTGCTCCTAGAGTTCGATTTCTCCGTGGCGGTACAAAAGGGAAAACGGCATTACATGGCTGATCACATGTCCCGTATACCCACAGGAGAAGCCGCTGGACAAGGCATCATTGACGAGTTACCTGACGCCCACTTATTCCACCTGTCTAGCAAGAGAGATCTATTTAAGGCTGATCTGACGCCATACTGGGCAGACGACGTAGTCCAAGTGCTCGAGCACAGACTACCTGAGCGACCAATAGAAAAGGCACAACTTAGGCGCTTGATCCTGAAGATCCATCCCTACCAGCTGATTGCAGGCCAACTCTATAGGCTGGGGCAAGACAGATTGCTGCGTAGGTGCATGTGTGAGCATGAGATGCATGATGTGCTCGCAGAGGCACACAACGACATTGCTGGAGGATACTTTAGTAGAGACACAATAGTACGAAAGGTACTGCAGTCCCAACTATGGTGGCCCGCACTTTTCCACCACGCCAAGCAATTCGTCAAGCATTGTGACGAGTGCCAACGGACAAAAGTGTCAAGATTGTGGGAGAGAAGAAAGGAGTCTTGCTTGAAGCTTTCTTGCTTGCACAATGGGGGAAGACACACAAGGGTGGAGGCTGAAAACAGTTTTTCTCTTCTTAGTTGTGTAAGCCAAAAGAACTCTAGTACAAAGAAAATAGAAGAACCCTAGATATGGGTCTCAAACCAAACTCAACTAACTAAGGTGGCATACTAACTGAGCCACGAACTAGAGTAGATAAGGATAGCTATCATGTAGCTATTATTCAGGGGCGGTGTACCAATCGCATCTGCAACTGACAAGTCGGTGACATAAATACACAACGGTCACCCTGGCGTATCACGAGTGGAGCTCGATATGTCAACACTCCCCCTCGAGCTCAATCCCAATTCCTGCACACCAAGCAGGTCTCTGAACTTGCGCAGCTTCTCTGCGCCCAATGCCTTCGTGAATATGTCAGCTACCTGATCCTCTGTGCTGACATAAACTAGATCAATAAGTCCTAGTAAAACCCTCTCTCGCACATAGTGATAATGCACCTCAATGTGCTTTGTTCTAGCATGATAGACTGGGTTATTTGCCAAGTGTATACTACTCATGTTGTCACAATAAATGACAACTGGCCCATCTGTAGACTGATGCATATCATAAAGTAGCTTATGCAACCAAGCTACCTCACATGCAGCCATTGCTGCACCCCTGTACTCAGCCTCTGTGCTCGACAAGGCAACTGTAGGCTGTTTCTTGCTGCTCCAAGTGACTGCAGCACTCCCAAAAGAGAACACATATCCACTGGTAGATCGTCTATCAGAAATACTACCAGCCCAATCAGCATCAGTGTATCCATGCAACTGTATCTGAACCCCAGTTTCATAAAATAGTCCATACTACAATGTGGACTTCACATACCTGAGTATGCGTCTAGCCGCATCCAAATGTGGTTTCCTTGGAGCCTGCATAAACTGACTTACCAATCCAACAGCATAGCTCAAATCGGGCCTGGTAATAGTCATATAAATCAAGCTTCCTACTATGCGTTTGTACATAGTAGGGTCTTCCAGAAGCTCACCTACATCTGCGCTCAGCTTCACATTCTGCTCCAAAGGAACTGAAATAGGCTTACAGCCTGTCATCCCATATTTGGACAGCATGTCCAATCCATACTGCCTCTGCAAGAGCTGTATCCCACTTGGTGATCTAATCACCTCAATGCCCAAGAAATAACGCAGCTCTCCCAAATCCTTCATCTCAAACTTCTGCTTCAATAGCATTTTCACATGAAGGATATCTTCATCACTGTCACCTGTCATAATCAAATCATCAACATAAATGACAAGTAGCATAATACCTTTCTCTGTTTTTCTCACATAAAGTGAGAAATCTGCCTTGGAAATCTGAAAGCCAATAGTGACAAGATACTGTCCTATCTTGTCAGACCATGCTCTAGGTGCTTGCTTCAAGCCATACAAAGCTTTCTTCAACCTGCAAACAAACTCAGGATGAACAGCATGCACATAACCTGGTGGCTGCTCCATATAGACCTCTTCTTGCAAATCACCATGCAAGAAGGCATTCTTTACATCCATCTGATGTAAAGACCATCCCTTTGATGCAGCCATAGCAATGACTGCTCTTACGGTTGCCATCCTTGCAACCGGACTGAATGTTTCTTCATAGTCAATGCCATATGTTTGTGCATACCCCTTGACTACTAATCTTGCCTTGTATCTGTTCACAGAACCATCTGCATTGTGCTTCACCTTATAAACCCACTTACAGCCAATTGCATTCTTACCTTTAGGCAAAGGTACCAATTCCCATGTAGCATTTGCTTCCAAGGCATCCATTTCTTCATCCATGGCTTTCTCCCATTTTTCTTTTCCCATGGCTTGCTCAAAAGATGTGGGTTCTGGTTCCTGTATCACTTTGACCATATATGCATAGTGAATAGCTGTAAATCCATCATATTTCAGCCTATCCACAGGATACCTAGCTCTGGTAGACCTGCGCAAAGTAGGTTCACTCCCAGGTGCTCTCAAAACATCCCTGGTCTTCCTTACTCCAGGTGTAACAATAGAAGGAATACCCAACTCATCATCAATGCTCTGTTCTGAGCCACTGGATTCACCATCCACATAAGAGTGACCTGCATTCACATCAAACATGGACTGATCAACCTTCTCTTTTCCTTTTTGTGATACCTGCATACCACTATCTGCATTGCTTTGAGAAGATTCTCCTGATCTCAATCTGCCTGTCCATGGCGAAGAATGTGAACCACTGCTAGAGGACGCTCCAGGTCCACTAATATTTTGTGACTGCTGCTGTGAATTCTGTGCAGCATTACCATTTTGTGCATCTACATCATCAATCACATTTACTGGTTTATACCAGCTACTCATCTCATCAAAAACAACATCTCTGCTCACTGTAAACTTACGAGTAGAAGGGTTATAGCATCTATACCCTTTTTGCTGCAGAGAGTAACCAATAAAGATGCACTTCTCAGCTTTTGGATCCAACTTGGATCTCAGCTCATCTGGCACATGTATATAGGCAATGCAACCAAAAATTTTCAAATGAGAAATATCTGGTTTCCTACCAGTATACCTCTCCTCTGGAGTCATTCCATGTATTGCTGCAGTGGGAGTCCTGTTCATTATGTAGACTGTTGTAGCAACTGCTTCAGCCCAATAAAAATCTGGCAAGTCTTTTTCATTGAGCATGGCACGAGATACCTCTCCAATATGCCTGTTTTTCCTTTCTGCAATTCCATTTTGTTGTGGGGTATAACTGCATGAATATTGCTGCTTTATGCCATGCTCCTGCAAGAACCTTGCAAAATCATTTGAGAGGTACTCTCCCCCTCCATCTGACCTTAGGTATTTTATTTGCAGACCTGTTTCTTTTTCAGCCATAGCTTTAAGAGTTTTGAAATGCCCAAAAACTTCACTTTTTTTTTTCATAAAATACACCCAAACTTTTCTGCTATAGTCATCAATAAAAGTGACAAAATAATGACAGCCTCCAAGAGATGCAGCTTTAGTAGTCCACACATCAGAGTGGATTAATTCCAATGGCTTCTCATTCTCTTGAACATGTCTAGGAAATGGTTTCCTTGCCTGTTTTCCAAACTGACAGGCTTCACATACCTTATGCATTTCTGCAACCTTGAATTTGGGCAATCCTGCAACAATATTTTGGGCCTGTATTGATTTAAGTCGCTATACATTAACATGACCAATGCGTTTATGCCAGATATCAATATCTGCAACTACACCGGTCCCATGTGCAAACATTGCTGCACTCAATTCAGACATGTCTGCATCCAACGTAAACATTCTGCCCTTCTTCTTTCCTTTTGCTATCAAGCGACCTTTATTTTTCATATCCTCAACAAAGCATCCATGAGGATTAAATCTGACCTGCAAGCCCTGCTCAACCATTTGACCAATAGAAACCAGATTCTTGGTGATATTCGGGACATGAAATACATCGGACAGGTATTTCTTTTTCCCATCCTGCATAGACAAAGGAATTTTTCCAATCTGCACAATAGGATGTGCAGTATCATCACCAGTCTCCACAAATCCTGGTTTTTCCATTTTTCTTGCATCTTCCATCCATTCTGCATGACCTGTCATGTGGTTTGATGCACCTGAGTCAACATACCATACATCATTGCTTTCTTCTGCACTTGTCACAGAATTGTTCATGTGTTGCACCATAAGCAGATGCTCATTTCTGTCATCACCCTGTCTACTAGAAGATGCATAATTCCCTTGTTGCAATTTCCCATTCATGATGTCATTCTGCTTTTTATAGCAGTCTTTAGCCATATGACCCATTTTACCACAGTAGTAGCATTCAACATTACTGTTTGCATTTTGGCCTCTCTACCATCCACCACGACCTCTTTGGCTCCCCCTGCCTCTAGAGTTACCACGTCCTCCTCCATAGGACTGGTTTTCTTGAGTTTGCTGCATATTCTGATTTCTACCACGGCCTCCAAATCGGCCTCCTCTACCTCTGCCTCTACCTCTTCCAGCATTTGAGTAGAAGACAGCCTCTTTTGAAGTTCCTCCTGAAGAAGATGCACCACCATTTCTCTGTTCCTCAGAAATTAGAAGAGCAATCAACTCCTCAAAATCAGGAAATCTTTCACGAACTGAAATGGATGTCCGAAACTGTGCATAATCCTTTCCTAGACCATTCAAGGTCACAGAAACTAAATCATCATCTTCCACTGGTGACCCAATGGAAGCAAGTGCATCTGCAATCTTCTTCACCTTCATGTGGTAGTCATTGATGCTCATATTTTCTCTTTGCACATTATGCAACTCTTGCTTGAGCTGCATTTTCCTGGCTTGCGTATTTGTGCTATACATTTTTGACAAAGTATCCCATGCCTCCTTTGGCGTACTTGCATCCTGAATATGCACAATCATAGAGTCTGAAATACTGATAGACAGCCAGTACATAACTTTCATGGCTCTCTCATGCCATGCTTTGAATGCCTGCATTTGCTGTTGATTGGGAACATCAGGAAGAACTGGTTCTTCTTCATTTCCTGCAACAAATTCCCAATATCCTTTTCCCATAAGGAAATTCGTCATTCTAAACTTCCATGCCTGGAAGTTGTTCTTGTCAAGCTTTTCAGTGACAATCTGTGAAAGAGAATCAGACGCCATTACAGAATACTGCAAAAAATTCTGTCACTGCAAAAAACACAGCTTCACCCTCACAAGGGCAAATCTGCAAAACTGGCGAAAGTGGTATTTGACCACACAGTCACTTCCTAGTGACGATTTTGCATAAACAGGAACCAAGGATGATTCTGAAACTCCCAATGTCTCTGCGCACAAGCATACGATGCAATTTCTACAGTAACTTTTCACCGACCTGTAGAATAGTGGCTGCACAGCATAAAACTGAGCCTTTTCCTGAGTGCGTGCAGAAAACTTCCGCCTCCAAAACAGGCCCCGAAATGGCCTCAAATCAAAAAAACAGGGTCGCCTAGAGCTAAAGCTCTCTCCCGCAGCATATAGTGCCCTCTTGCTTCACCGCGAAGGGCGTCTCAACCTGAGACAATGCACTCTTGCAATTTCCGGCTGTGCTACCTGCAGAGATCTGCTCCCAAAACAAAAAATGAAAGCAACACTGCTCCTCTTACTAGAACACCGCGAGCTTGGCTTTCTTTCTTGAGCTCCTTACCACGAACAAGGCTCTGATACCATGTCAAGATTGTGGGAGAGAAGAAAGGAGTCTCGCTTGAAGCTTTCTTGCTTGCACAATGGGGGAAGACACACAAGGGTGGAGGCTGAAAACAGTTTTTCTCTTCTTAGTTGTGTAAGCCAAAAGAACTCTAGTACAAAGAAAATAGAAGAACCCTAGATATGGGTCTCAAACCAAACTCAACTAACTAAGGTGGCATACTAACTGAGCCACGAACTAGAGTAGATAAGGATAGCTATCATGTAGCTATTATTCAGGGGCGGTGTACCAACCGCATCTGCAACTGACAAGTCGGTGACATAAATACACAACGGTCACCCTGGCGTATCACGAGTGGAGCTCGATATGTCAACAAAAAGTTCCAATTCGTAAGGATCAAATGGAGTTAACCCCAATTATTGCTCGCCAACCCTTCAAAAAATGGGGAATTGGCTTCATAGGACCCATCAGCCCTGCGGCGCAGTACTCACAAGCCAAGTACATTGTGGTGGCCACGGATTACCTCACAAAATGGGCAAAGGCAAGAGCCACATGAAAAAACGATGCTATGACGACTGCCAAGTTCTTATGGGAGCAAGTGATCTCGCGCTTTGGTTGCCCCATCGAACTGGTTAGCGACCAAGGCACACACTTCATCAACAAACTGATAGCACATCTCCTATCCACCTTTCTTATCATCCATCTCAAATCCTCACCATACTACCCTCAGGCTAATGGCCAGGAAGAATCAACTAACAAAATTCTTATCAACCTCCTGACTAAAGTAGTCTCAGCCTCACGAAGCGACTGGGATAACAAGTTGATGGCAGCCTTGTGGGCCTACCGCACAACTTATAAAACAGCCATCGGTCAAACCCCCTTTAGGCTAACCTATGGAACTGAGGCAATTCTACCATTAGAATTCTTCGTCCCTAGCCTGAGAATAGCACTCCAAGAACGATGGGAAGGGAAGGAAGCATGGGCGCAACGCCTGGTCAAGTTGGAACGCCTATCAGAGACTCATCTTCTAGCCACCCACGTGCTTATCTGCGAGAAAGCCCGACGAAAGAGCTGGTTTGACAAGCATGTCAAGCAATGTGAGTTTGAACAGGGTGACTTAGTGCTCCTCTACTCAGTTAAAGGACATAGGCAAAAGATGAAATTCAGAGGTCTCGGACCCTTCAAGGTTTGGGCAATCAGCCGAACCGGTAATGTCGAGCTTGAGACCCTGGACGGTGAAGGAATAGGCTTCTTCAATGGAAATTGTGTCAAGAAGTACTTCCCTCCCACTCATCCTTTGCATGAGCCACCAATGTTAGAACCGCTGATCAAAATACGAGCAGCCACAATCACTGAAATCAACAAAGATTATGAGGAAGCTGTAGAACCCGCCTACCTCCGTGTCACGGTCACTGCCAAGCAAACATGCGCTTTCAATGCCTTGATTGATGAGGGAGTAGACTTCAATGTCTTAACGCACAAGCATTGGATCCAACTTGGCAAACCACTACTTCAACCCACAACTTCCAAATTAAGCCCATATGGGCCTCAATCTTACGTACTTCTCGGCAAGTGCAGAGTCGTCGTTTCTATCGAGTTTGAGACTGTTCCAATGTTGTTTTACGTGTTGCCCAGTACTACAGATGCAGGCATGGAGTCGCTGCTCGAGCGAACCTTCAAAAAGCAGACTCAGTGCAATGTTGATTATGAGTCGCAGCGCATCCACCTAGCAATCGGCAACATGCACATTGTCACAGCTTTCAACATGGGCTACGCGACACCATCATCGTCCGCAGGGCCGCCGATAGAAACATCCGTAGGCAAGATTAAGGAGGGGGTAGTACGCGTCCGCCACTCCGCGACTTCCATAAACCGCAACCCGCAACAACCAAAGCAAGGACCCAATAGCCTCGCTTTCAATGGGTGCCTAAACAGCTGCAACAACCGCCTAGGAGTCGACGCACCTATTTGCATAAGACCCAGAACTCTAAACCTAGGAGACCAAGACGCAATCACCAGAAGCACCGCGTGATTAAGCAAATATGGGTCCCTAAAACCCTCTTGTGTGCGCAAGGCTACTATGAGGGAAATGCCTCACTGTGGATCCCTAAGGCCCCCGCGGCCAAAGGTACTAGTCATACGCCACCCTCAAGCTTGATCAGCCCACACCCCCCAATACCTCAAGACCATAGGCTACAGTGCTCTCCAGAGCCCCAGCCATCCGACTCATCTACGCTTCGGCCCAAGAGAGTCGCGCAAACCTATCGGCCCAAGCACCAGCCACCGTCACAGGTGGCATCATCTGACCAAGTCAATCCGACTCTCCGCAGCAAAGCCGACTGCAGCAGCCCAGCTGCTGTGACTAATCCTAACCCACCCATCTTCCAAACAGCCCGATTGCAGGCTCAAGAAAACTCCCAACCACAACTATGTACTGTCAAAGCCTCTAGTTCTAGCAAACCTCAACCGCTCGTCGGCCTTACGTCCTCCTATGAATGGAAGTCATTTCTAACGCTAGCCGGCTGACCTTGTGCAGGACATCGGAGATGATGTGGTGGACTGCATCAAACAGCTCGATACCACCTTCATGTCGCTAGCCCTCAGCTATGACCGCTTGGACTTGGGTCTATTAGAGGAACCCTTTGCAACGGAAGTGCGCAATATGCCTTGCTCTTGGGAGACTTTTGAATTCGCATTTGCATAGGCTTCTCACTCTGCTGCTGAGTTGCTCGGTAGCGAGCTCTCCAAAGAGCAAGCCATTAAGCAGCGTCTCATTACGTCATATGATCCACGGACCACTTCTACTATCACTGACCAAGAGATCGCAAGGTTATCTCACCTTGCTGATACTGGATCACCCTTCTTGAGGCAATGGTACGCTCTTAGGTTGCAATGGGAGGTTGACGGATATCGCATAATGACCAACGTCGAGCAACGCCGAGCCATCAAAACAGCTGAGTATGATCCCACTTACGTCGTGCCTACCTCGTATAGAGTGTTAACCACTCTCCGTGGGCAATCCATGGACGAGCACATCAAGGGGCACCCCTACCTTGACCGCCTCCTAACAAAGGAAGAGCTCCATATTGCAAGTAGGGTCGATTCTGGCAATCTCCTAACTGATGTTCTGACATACATCAAGCATGTCGGTATCCGCCCATTCGAATTAGACAGGGAAGTTCAGCTAGAATATAACCCCAACTTCTACACGTGGCTCTTGCACAAATAGACCGACGCCCTTTATGCTGAGCGCCCTTGGCATCTCAACCTCCAATCCTGGGACGGATTCTTCTCGTTCCAAAGGGGGAAGGGGGTAATAAGGTGGAACGTAAAAATTAAACAAGGGAAATCTAAAAAGTAAACCAAGTATGAAACGTCAGTTAAATTTGAAATGCAAGGGTAAGATGTGATGGTAAAAGTCTGAAAAGCAAAGTTAAGGCTATGTTCAATAAAATCTGTCAAGCTTTTATTCCTCCAGCAAATTAGTTGTCAAAAAGCACTAAAAGTGGAAATGGCTGAACTTGCAGGTAGCGATCATGGTAAGCCAGGACAAAGCAGGCAAGCTCCCCTTCTCGAAGGAGGAGCAAGCGAAGTACGGCCTTACGGTGGAGATGAGAGCCTTCAACCAATTGAAGTTCTGTCACGTCTTCAACCTTGAAGACGTAGCCATCAAAGAGCCGAGAGTATGCCAAATCATAGATCAGTGCCACTTGCAGAAGTACCTGGACGCAGTGGGCCGGAGAGTGGACTACACCCAGTGCGCTGACTTCTTGCGCACCTTCAATAGGAACAGAGGCACCATCACGGTGCGCGACAATGAAGCCACCAGACAGGTGCAGATCGAGCTGACCCCCGAGTTGGTGGAAAGGGCACTAGGGCTACCGAATAAGGTGGAAAGAAAGCCGAAAAGAGACATCTACGCCATGTTGGGACTTAACAAGGTGAAGGTCCATACCAATGATGGGATTATCCTGGCGGACATCCCCAACCTAGAGATCCAGCTCAGGCAAAGATGGTGCACGCCTTGTTCTCAAGCTAGAGGTACAACAGCATAATGAGCCAAATCAATGTACCTCTGCTCGACAACATTGCGGCGCAATCGCTAGACGAGGTGAACCTTAATGGGTTTGTGAGGAAAACAATAGAGGCTTCGGCTAAGGCCCTGGCAACAGGAGGAAGAGCCATTGGAGGGGAGTCCCCATCATCCCGATCAACCAGCAAGGCATTATCCTCCAAAGCTGTAACCATAGGGTTTGGAGGTGTCCTTACAGCCATCATCCAAGAAGCACTAGGGTAAGGACGAGAAGGAGGAGACAAGAAGGGAGGCGACGAAGGAAGTGATGAATCACCATCACAATCCCCACCTCACACAAAAGAGCAACGAAGGTCATCAGATGAAATGGAGGCAGATGCAGACGAAGAGGGAGAATCCCAGAGCACCCCACAGAGGCATGCGAAACAACGAACCAAAGCCCTACATGGAAAAAGGGAAGAGGAGCGAAAGAAGAAAGAAAAGGAAGATTTGGAGAGGGCTCGAAGGGAGTCAGTTAAGGATGAGGAGGAGAGAAAAAAGAAAACCAAAGAGGAGCTAAGAAGGAAGGAAGAGGAAGAAATAGAGCTGGCCACCCGTCGCTCCTCGAAGGGTAGGTGTCGCAACTTTAATCCGTCCATCCACGGCAGGTTCGACTTTCCCATTATCTATAACGCCAATAGCACCTCCCATAGGGACGTCCTTCTCTTCACCCTCCCTGATTTGTACAGCTCTATAGATAGATTTCTTAGCGAGTTCACCTCCTGTCCTGACCCCGCCTTCATAACCACTTGTAATTATCTTAGACTAATTAGGATCCTAGTCCACCAAGAGCCCGCACCTCAAGAACGCCACCTCCCACCCCTCTACTTCGACCCCAATGCCATAGATAGCAGCACCATGACTCGTCTCATGATGCGCGCTTCTCTTTTTCCATCTTTATGTGTTGCACTACTCGAAGATATGAGCGACAACAAATTCACCCAGTTCAACCACCCCTTCCTTTCTACCACTACTCTCAAAACCCGCCTCAACCTCAAGGGCTACTTGTTGAGTTGTAGATTCCTTAACAAGCCCCCCGCCCTCCGCCATCCCCTACCTGCCATTCGGATGACGAGGAGTAAACTCCCGTCATGCCCTTGTATCACATGTCTCCATGTATACGCCTCTTTATGTTTTTTTTTTTTTTAAGAGAGAAGAAGAAAAAGAAGAAAGAAGCACCACAATCACTGCACCTAGGGTTCTCCCTAGCCCCCTCCCCACTTCACACTTAGGGCACATCAAGGGCAGGACTTTCAGACCTGTCACCCTAAGACTTGCACCGCACCTCCAATGAAGCACGAACTGGGTCCTCAAGTGTGGGACATTACCAAGGGCTTGCCCAAGGTTAGACCCATCTCCCAGTTCCACTACCACGGGCACCACACACTACACGGCGAGACAGACACACCCCTTAGGGAGTGCACAACTTTTCTTGCAGGTTATGTTCGAGTTTCAAGAAATGGCTACCCGTGAAAGAGGATCACCCATGGCATCCTTTAATGACCAAAACTTCTTTTCATGTGCCAGCATCCAACCATCTGCCTGCTAATGGCTACCATGATTGAACCAAGTCAAGGTAGAACTGCCATTGGCATAGATCTTGGGACCTCATCGTCCAATGATCCATGCCCAACGCCTCAAGATCTACGGATCGCTTATTGATTCCACAAGCCTGAAGACCTTCAACTCAAAGACAAGGATCTTCAATCAAAGCCACGGATTTTCAAGGCAAACAGCGTTCGAGGGGTTTCTCCAAAATAAATCCCTCCAATACCATCCTCCTAAGGGATTGCTTATTGCTTCAAGCATTTCTAATACTCAAAAGACGACCGGCTACATAAGGGGCGCCACAACAGTGTGAAAGATGCCGAGTATCTTCATGGAGCCTAAAGCACGCCGGAATCTTTCCTGGTCATCGTCCTTAAACTCCATCACCTATCATTCACCCAACCACATCGGAAGCAGTGTCACCCACCTACCTGTTCCGCCTAGCAGCCGACCTAACTAGCCACTATGTCCCACCGCAGTGCCATGGGATTGGCACTTGGCTAGGAGGGGGTAATGTTACTGTGTTTCCCACAGCACAGAGGAGTGGAAAATGGAAAAAAAAATGGCAATAGCAAAAAAGGCGCAGGATAAAAGTAGAAAAAGGCGCCTTGACCAGTAACCAGTCCCTGAAAAATTTAAATGTTCGGGCACGACCCTCAGAAAGCCTCGGTGTCGGCCCGAGACAACAAAAGAGAAAAAGAGCGCACCATTAAAATGTGGGAGTGCCCCCGAATCTTTTTAAAAGAGTGCCAGGCTCACTCCTATGCAAAGTGTACGCATTAGTTGGGAATAGGATAAATTAGAATGGTGGAAAATGGGAAAAAGGGCCTAGGCTACGGCCGGCCATGTAAAAGAGGGAAAAGGGGATGACCGCCCAAAAAGGATTTAGGGCTTTGTATATAAAGTTGAAAAGTGAATGAGAAGCTCATTCTTTGGTGTGTGGCAAAAAGAGTCTTCTTCTTTCTCTCTTCTTCTCTCCTTCTTGCTTGTGTGTGCTCTTGAGAGAGGGAGTGTGAGAGTGTGAGGGAGTGAGTGTGTATGAGAGTGAGGGATCAAGAGGGTGAAGCTCTTCACCATCTCCTCTTCTCTTCTTCTCTTCTCTTCTCTTCTCTTCTCTTCTCTTGCGCGCACGGCTATGGAGGATGGAGCTTGGAGATGGAGGAAGCTTGAGGATGCTTGAGCTAGCATCAAGAATCGTGGAGCTACCGGAGTGCAAGGGAGAGGAGGGTACTCGATCAAGCATCAAGGTAAGCTCACTACACTCGTAGGATCGACGGCGCCTTGGCTAGGTGAGAGATAGCCATTAGAGCTCGCTTGGAACGCTTGAAACAATAAGCGGTCTGTGGGTCTTGGCGGTTGAGTGAAATATCCCACACTAAGAACTTCCATAGAGGGAAGCGGGTGGATGGATTCCCGACGAATCCAGTCCTATGGCAGGGTGGTCTCGATTAGCCTAGAGGTTTCCTAAAAAACAAATGATAGGAAGAAACTCTAGGAAGGGTCGATTTGCTAACTTATCTAGGGTTTGGTCTTAGAACCCGAACTATAAATAATCTTCGAGAAAAGGTACAGTGGATGTGCCAGAGCACTGCAAGGGATTTCATAAGTCCTTAGTCTACTAATGGAAAAAAGTGTTGTACTGCATGAACCAAGGTTTATGGCAGTCGCTCCTTCTAAACAAGAAGCCTCTCAAAGGACACCTTTGAATGTGAGCTAGTTGTTAATAGGTGATTGTTAGGTCAATTAGGAACCTTCAGGTCGATCCTCCATGGGAAACGGCAATACTCTTCCCTGTAGGGTAGACCTAAGGTTATAGATCCGGACAAAATACGATCATTTTGGTTAGAGTACGGATAGAGACGGCTAGAAGGTAAACTCTGAGAGCAACTACTAAAATGTTACTCATCACGTAATAAAAGCAGCTATGTTACAATTCTAGCCATGTGTATGAAAATGTACAAGGACAATATAAGAACTATAAATAGAGGAAAGAGTAAAAAGCTATAAAAATGGAATAAAAGAGGCTGAACCAACATAACACAAGGGGGGAGGTTCTAGGATTAGAAAGCCCCCCTACATTAGGCATCTCTGGCCCTGAGGAAGGGGGGACTACACAATGTGAGGGGGGATTCCAAAATTAAGAAACCCCCCTCCCTTGACATTATGCAACTCCCATCTAGACCAAAAAATTGGGGGGGGGGGGGGGGGCTCCTAATTTTGGGACCCCCCTCATATTATCCAAACCACACAATGCAAGCGAGGGGCCTCCTAATTTTAAGAGGCTCCCCCTTTCATTGTGTGGTGGAGAGGGGGGGCTTCTAATTTTTGGAGGGGTCCCTATAACATCAAGATCCATGGACTACTTATTAGCGTTTCAAGCCAAGTGCAATGCTATCTCTCACATAGTCATATGTGCTTTCACACCTACAAGTGTAGTGAGCTTACCTTGATGCTTGATCAAGTTGCCTCCTTCCTCAAGCACTCTAGTAGCTCCACAATCCAAAGGTGCAAGCTCAAGCAAGCTCGATCCTCAAGCTCCAAGATCCATGCTCCATTGCTGCGCACAAGATAAGAGAAGACTGGGGTTAACATTAACCCCCTCCTAGTTGAGTACTAGTCCCATGGCACTTGTGGGCACTTGTTGATGAGGGCTCGGGTGGTTGAAGGGTTTCCATGTGGATCAGTGATGGGGTTTCGTGGAGATTGGATAGGGAGAAGAAGCATAAAAGAATTGGATGAGAGATTGGGGAGGTCGAGGATAGATTGGAGTGGGTAATGGGGCCTCTGATGTCGGTGGTTGATAGAAATTGTTGAGTGTACCTGAAAAAAAAAAGTGCACTACTTGGGTGTGTCTATCTCATGTACAATGCATGGTGTCCATGCCAGTGAGATTGGGAGTTGAGTCTCAAGCTATAGGGGAGCCTATGGTGTTGTCCCACACTTGAGGACCCTGTTTGTGTATGAGGGGAGGTGTTGTGGGTGTGACTTAGGGAGATAGGTCTACCATAGGTGAGCACAAACTCCCTAGGTGTGTCCTGCCCTTGATGTGTCTTGAGTGTGAAGTGGGAGGACAAAAAGGGCTAGGGTGTTAGGCACAAAGCCAACTAACCAAGGAGGCCACCATATGTATCTAACTTGAGAATCCCTAGGTGCAGCATTTGTGGCACTTCGATATTACATGAGAAAGCTCGTTATTCATTCCCTTTTGATTTGTGTGGGTATTTTCTTTGTTTTCTTTTTTTTTTTCCTTATTTTTGTGAGATACATTGGGAGGGAGCATGCTAAACATCATCCCAATGCCCTTCCAGTAGTTACTTTTCAAGGGGGCCTAAGAGATTTGCCAAGGAATGTATGGCTTTGCATGTATCCCTTTTGGTTAATCCTTTTATTGAGAGGGGTAGTAGAGAGGAAAGGATGATTACATTTTGAGAGCCCGCTATCACTCATGTTTTCTAAAAGGCTCATGCAAAAAGCTGCAAGAGAGTGGCTCGTAACATTAGGTGAGTCATTGCACACGTGTCTATCCCTACATTGATATCAAAATAGAGAGGTGGCAGCATGTGCTCTTCTTGGGCTACAGGTTTTGTTTTAGTAGAATTTGCAAGAGGTGGAGGTAATTACAAGTGGTAAGAAAAGCAAGGTCGGGGCATACTGTGAACTTGTCCTTACATATCTCATAATTCGCCTAATAGCATCCAAATGTGGCTTTCAGAGCTTCTACTTGAACTGACTTATGAGCCCAACAGCATAACTCAAGTCAGGCCTGGTGATGATCAAGTAGATCAAACTTGCAACCATTTGCATGTACATATTTCAGCTCCAATGCTAATGTCCAACTTGACATTCTAATCCAGAGGTGCATCTAGTGGTACATTTATCCATGCCATATTTCTTTAATATTTCCATGGCATAGTGTTTCTGCATCAGTCATAAACCATTTTCAGCCTTGATCACCTCAATACCCAAGAAATACTCAGTTCACCTAAGTCTTTCATATCAAATTCACATTTCAGCATCCGTATAACATGATGTATCCCCAAGTTATCATCACTTATGATTATTAAATCATCAACATAGATAACCAGTACTACAAAACCTTTGTCTGTCTTTTTCGTAAACAGACTATGATCAGCCCTGCCAACAGTGAATACCAAACTGTGCAAGTAATTATTGATCCTTGCATGCCAATCTCTCGGAGCCTCCTTCAGCCCATACAATGCTTTTTTCAACTTGCATACATAATGCTGAAAATCAAGGTATACATACCCTTCAAGCTGATCCATATAAACATCCTCTACTAAATCACCATTGAGAAATGCATTCTTAGCATATCTGCTACAATTTCCATCCTTTAGTAGCAGCCAATGTGATCACTATTCGTATGGTTGCCATCTTGGCAACAGGGATGAACGTTTCCTCATAGTCTAACCCATACTACTGAGCATATCCTTTAGCGACTAGCTTGGCTTTGTACCTCTCTACACTGCCATCCGACTTGCATTTAATCTTGTAGACCCATTTGCAACCAATGGTCTTCTTTCCTTCTAGTAGTGGTACAAGTTCCCATGTTCTATTTTCAACCAAGGCAAATCTTTCCTCATCCATAGCTATGCACCAATTTTTATCCATCAATGATTCAGCATATGTAGCAAGTACTTTTACCTCCGTCATTTTTGTCATGTAAGCATAATGCTTCGCAGAGTAACCACTGTAAGTCAACCTATCCACAGGGTAGCTGACTCTTTGCGAGCATCTAAGCTATGGTGCACTACTCGATTCCCCTCTCTCATGAGGAAAAACATACCTATTCTGCCTAGTGTTGCTAGGCATGTACATAGTCAAAATACCAAGCTCACTATCTAGATTGTTAGCTGAGTCATAGCATGAAGTCATCCCGCTAGGCGTCATCACACCATATGTATCATCAAAAGCTTTCTCTTTCCCTTTGTTGTCCACCACATCATATCTCCCCCTCACTGACATAGTGGTGTCAATGGATGTTGAGCCAGAGCTCCACAATCTCCCTATCCATGGAGATACTCTCATACCACTAGAGCCGTGTCAATGTAATACTTTGATGTGAGTCAACTATAGAAACATGTGTAGAAGGCATATCTGATGGCAGTGTAGTAGGTGATGCATAACAAGATGCCATCTCATCAAAGATAACATCTCTACTCATACTAATGTGTCCCAAGTAGAGGGATCATAGCATTTATATGCCTTCTTCTCCTACGAATAACCAATAAAGACACACTTATGTGCTTTTGGATCCAGCTTCTTCCTCTTCTCATCAGGGATGTGCACATAAACAAGACAGCCAAATACTTTCATGTGACTGATATCAGGCTTGTAGCCATACAGCTTCTCAAATGGTGTCATATCATGAATACTTGCAGTGGGAGTCCTGTTCAAGATATACATGGCTATCATAACAGCCTCAGCCCAATAATAGAGCGGCATCTCCTTCTTATTCATCATTTCATGAGCAGCTTCCATTAAGACTATGTTCTTCCATTTAGCTACCCCATTCTGTTGTGGATTGTAGCTGCATGTAAGCTGCCTACGTATGCTATTTTCAGCCAAAAAACTATCAAATTCATTTGATACATACTCCTCACCATTGTCAGATCTCAAACAAGAGATGTAGCAATCAAATTCCTTTTCAACATGCTGCTTAAATTACTGAAAAACAGCAAACACCTCATCCTTTTTTTTCAATATATAAACCCAAGTATAGCAACTGAAGTCATCAATGAATGTCACATAATACTTAGATCCTCCCATAGATGCATTATGGGCTAGCCCCCACACATCAAAGTGAACCAACTGTAATGGTCGCTTACTATTTCTTACATGCTTGCAAAATGGCAACCTTGACTATTTACCAAACTGACAAGCATCGTAGACATGACCAATATTTGTGTAGGCAAACTTGGATAGACTTATAACAAGATGTTTCTTCTGCATCATTTGTAGCCGCTGAAGATTAACATGTCCCACTCTCTTATGCCATATTTCTAAATCTTTAACTGTGCCAAAGCCATGGGAAAACTATTGGAAGAGAGGGAGAGAGACAGAGTGGAGCAGAAGATAAGCATCAGCTCATTATTGTTCTTCTTTCATTATTCTTCCATCATACTAACTGAAAGAGACTTACACACATAGGTATGATTAACCAAGACTAACTGTGGTTAAGTCACTATCTAAACCAACTTATTGAATGTTATACACATGTACAGCTGTATCCACCAACTAATGTCGGTCACACACATAAAGATAGACTATGACTCAAGAGTAATGGGAGCTTGATATTCTAACACAAACATGGCTAATTTCAATTGTGACAAAGTGGCATCAAGAGTAAAAATCCTACCATTCCTATGACCATGAGCAATCAATTCGTAGCCATTACCAAACTCCTCAATGAAGCAATCATGCTTATTAAATCTAAGCTACAAATTATGCTCAGTCATCTAGCCCACAGACAATAGATTTTTAGTAATTGACGGGACATGCAATACATCATGTCATTTCTTCTTCTTGCCATCATGGATTATCAAAGGAAATTTGCCTTTATGTTCAATGATATGATGTGTGTCATCCCCTGTGCATACATAGCCATTCCTCTCAGGCACCATGTCAGTAAACCAATCACCATGAGGGGTCATATGATTCAATGCCCCCGAATCAATATACCAAATAATATCCTCAATAGACTTCTCAATAGCCCTATCTTTCACATATGTCATGGCAAATAGTCTATCCCTAGAAGCATCATGTGTCTGACTAGACGATGCATAATCTCCATGCTGCTTGCCCTTTTGATTTCCTTACTTCTTCTAACACTCCTTGGCAATATAACTGTACTTTCCACAGTAGTGACAATCCTTCTCCTTATTAGGATTGTCAAATGGATGTTGCTACTGCCAGGAGCCTCTGCCTCTAGGCCTCGATCTCCCCCTGCCTCTGAAATGTCCATCTCCTCTTGCATTTGAACCTTGCTGGTTATTATTGCCATAAGAGACATTTTGATAGCCTCCTCTACCAGGCCATAACCTCTACCATGGCCACGTTGATGTGAATAAAGACAACATCCTTACTCTTAGAGCTATTAGAGCCTGTAGCCAAGCCAAGTTTAACTTCCTCATGAATAAGCAATGCAACCAACTCATTGAAATCTGACATTTCAGTCTGCACAGATATGGAAGTATCAAATGACTTATATTTAGATCCCAAGCCATTTAATGTCACTACAACCATGTCTTCATCCTCAACCTGTGTGCCAATGGTTGCCAACAAATCCGTAATAGTCTTAATCTCTGTGACATAATCCTGTATAGATCTACCTTTTCTCTCCATGTTGTTGAATTTCTACTAACTATATCTTTATGGCACTGGTAGTTGTTCCATAATACATGATCAATATGTTCCATACATCTGCTAGTGACTTGCAGTTCATAATTTGCATTACCATAGCATCCAAATACACAAAGATAACCCAGTGTAGTGCCCTACGAGCTCTTTCCAACAAAGCTCGGTGCACTTGTCTTTGATCATCTGTAGGATTCCTCTCTGGGATTTCAGGTTCAACTTCAACACTTGTCACCAAGTCCCAATATCCTTTACCTATCAAGAATTATCCATGCAAAACTTCCATATGGCATAATTATTGTTGTCAAGATTTCCCCCCACTATCTAGGTTATGTTGTCGGTCATGTCTACATTTGCCATATTGTAACAGACAATGGCTACTTCCTGCAAGCCAACAAGTCTAGCTGACCGATTGCAGTCTTTGACTGTTTATGATAGATTTCTGCATTAAAATGTCTACTGTAATCAAGGTATTTCAGCCCACTAACTTCTCAAGACCATCCACAAACAAGTGGCATAACCTGTAGGTACATCAATCAACACATAGACCATGTAGTTGTTGTAACTATGTATCATGCAACCTCACTACAGTCAAGCAAACATGCAGTCTGAAATCTGCAGACTATCAATGACCACCAGTTCTTTCAAGGCTAGAATTGAGATGTATACATGTCATACATGCTCCAAAAACTCTATACATGATCATGCGGGCACAGTTTAGTGCATATACATCAAGTAAAGTGTTAAATACCTCGCTTGAAAATTGCAGTCAGCCAATACTCAAGGCCAATACTCAATCAAACTAGGTTTATCCATCTCCAAAATGTCCTCAAAGTACTTCATACATGTACTATCAAATGTAGGGGTCAATACATGACCGTACAGACAACCATAGACACTTTGTCTTCAATAGACAATGTCATAGAATGCATTGCATATTTGTAGCCAACCAAAACAATGTCAATGCATTTATTTTTAGCTCCAAACTTCAGCTTTCATGAGCATTCAATGCTCATCTCATTCCTCCATCAGGCATATGACATGTCATACATTTGACAAAAGTTAATCGGTGTTATGTAATGCCTTAGGACCAATGAGTGCTTGATTTCCACAATTTTATGACAATTTTCAGCCTATCATACACTCTCAAATCTGAATGTTTTGTCCAAGAAATTGCAACTTAAATGCATAAGACACAATACATATGTCTTCCAGGATGTATCTACACTTCAATGGAGCCAAGAATGCATGTTAGATAGCTTCAATGCTTTAACCAAGATCCAGTGCATGCTATATATTCATTGTTTACAACAGTTCATGCTTTGTTCTAGGTCTGTGTACATGTGTATAACCTTCAAACTGAGCTTCCATCAATCAATGCATTGCCATATCAGGACCTTCAAGTACCTTCCACAATGTATCTCCAAGCATTGGATAGCTAGGTTAGTGCTCAATGTCTCTAGTTTTAGCAGAGGAGATCAAATAAGAAATAGGCGCAATCACATGATGCAGCCTGGGGGGTATCAATAGTAGTCCTTCACATCAATGATGGCCAATGCCTTCTTCAAAGTGCTCAAACAAGCCTCCACAATGCTCTAGGCAGACTCAAACAACCTCTCCTTCAAGCGAGATGAAATGCCTTCAACACATACCTTGTAAAACAACAATGGCAAGTAGCTTGCTATTCACAGGAACCCTTGGCCTTCAGTCTTCAAGCCTTCTTCCAAAATGCTATACACCACATAGCCCATTCATGGCTCTAATACCATGTTGAGAGACAAAGAGAAGGGTTGGAGCTATGCCCTTGTCTCATTTCCTTCATTATTCCATAACACATAACTGAAGTGAATACAACACACTAAAGGTCTTACAAACCATTCACACAGAGCCTAAAGTCACCAACTTATTTAATGTCCCACACTTGCTAATACAACTGGACATATGACAAGTGACAGAGTGTTGACTACACACATACTAAAGATAAAAGAGCTTGAAGTCTAAATAGGGTCATCATCCCTGACATGAGTTACATGAAGTACATTATTGAGGAAGGCATGTTGCTAGACCTCTAGCCATGCCTCCACTACTTTAGTCCTTGCTTTCACCATGATTCTCCTACTTTCTGCTAGGGTAAGGTGTTTGCCTAGGTCCCTAACTCTTCCAAGGTTCGTCTCTTTCTAGGCCTCGGCCTTCTCCTCCATCTTGCCTTGACTCAGCAGCAGCTCTTCTGACAGTGTTTCACCACCTCTTCTTTTTCTTTCCATATTGAAAACATCTTTTCATTGTCATATTTGTGGCAATTCAGCTCTTCTTTTAGCCATTCTTGCTCTTGAAGGGCTCCAAGGAGTCAATTCTTCGCCTCCAGTAGCCTTTTTGTTGACTGTCTCCTTTTGGAGCCCTAATCTCTTGCAATTCCTTCAATATTCGTTCCTTTTTCCTTCTCTCCTTCTAGAATTCTACATGGGCTTGTGTCTTTACCCTCTTTAGCTCCTCAATGATCTCCTCTCCTGGGTTCTTTAATTATTCAAATTTCTCCTCCATGTCCTTTTGGCCCAGTATGAGGCTGTCCGTTTCTAGCTCCATTTCTCCCTCTATCTTTTCCACTTGTAGCTATTTTGCACTTTCTTCTTCCTTCTCCGCTTCCATTTTCTTCCTTGCTTATAATTTCTTCTTTAGGTCGTTTACCTACCTCTAATAGATGGTTATCTACTTTGTCTTCTCTAGTTGCTAGGAAACAAATGCATTCCTTTCCTCTTCCAATTCCACCATGGTGGCCTTCCTATCTTCCTTCATCTTTTGAAGTTGGCCTATGAGCTCTTGCACAATACTCATTGTAGTTGGTACTCGCTGTCGGCATGGCCAATGGCATAGATGTTGTGGATGCTTCAACCTTGGACTTCTTTGGGTCCTTTCTAGATTCGACATCCACAAGAGTAGATCTCTTTGTCCCTATTATTGGACCTCCACCACTAGGCATTGGGTCAAGCTGCTTCACCAAGTTATGGACCCACGCCACCACATTGCTTTGGTCCACTCCCGCTTCTGAGTTCTCCTAGGTGGTGACTAGAGTGGCAATCAGGGGGGCTAGTAGTGGAGGGTTCATGGGGGCCTTTCCCTTGCCTGGCACAATGGTCTCTTGAACTCTTTCTTTAGCTATAGCATTGGATCTTGGCTCATGACTTGGGCTTCTCCTCATGAGCTCTTTGGGTCGAGAGGCTTGCTTTACCAACAATTGCAAACCTAGGGTTATTTGCTTGCCTTCTTCTCTTTTTAACCTTTCTTCATTTTCTATTTGCTTCCTTCTTCATTCCTCTTCCCCCATTCTTGACTCCTCTTCCACCTTTCTTACCCTTTCCTCTGCCTCTTCCTCCTTCTTTCTCCATTCATCATCTAATTCCCTGGATTCCCTTTGTGCGACTTCTACTTCCTGGTCTTCTTCTACCATGGTTTTCTTCGTCTATGCTCAGCTTGATTTTTCTTTTTGTGCCTCAACTCGATGGGACTAAGCCTCCTTTCCTTCCTCACTGATGGTTCTCTCACTCAAAGCCTCTTGTTGTTGGTGGCCTTGGGGTGGAGTTGGCTACCTCTTAGGCTTGTTGACCAGCTCTAAAGCTCTTTCTACCATTTCAAGGCTCAACTCCACCTCTACTCTACGAATCTCTCCTCGCTATCTCACTGTCACACGGTGCCATGGTTCCTGTTTGCATCGAAAGTTCACAGGAATTCCACACACTTGCTATAGTTGATGGCTTGCCCGACCTTCTCCATATATTTACCAAGGTTACCCTACTCAACTATTTGTTTCATTACTTGCTCTTTAAGTACACTTTCTAAGTTCTGAATGCTTCTAAATTTTAGTTCATTAAAGGCCCTTGTTTCCGTTGTTAGGCCATATTTGTCTTGCTCTTCTTTCGTGAATGGGAGCTTGCTGCCTTTGTCATGCTGCCCCTCCATCTCAGGTTCTTGTCATGATCCAATAGCTCACTATTAGTTTACTTGAAATGACTTTTTGTGAAAAGATGAGGGGATTATGAATATATGCTATGAGAAGATGAAGTGCTTAAGTATAGAATAATTTTTTTTGCTTCAATCAATCCACATAGTTCCGCCTAGTATTTCATGAAAATTTTCCTTTAAGTAAAAATTGACTTTTATTAGTCCTTTTTGATTTTTTAAAGTTTGGTTTAAGGTTCAAGTCGTGTCTTCTTTTCTACCTTACCCCCTCCCCCCGGGAGTGATGAAAATCCTTCCTAGGATTGGATGATGAAGGGTGAAGGGCATGAAGTGCATGCATGCGCTGTGCTTTATTTCATCATGAGCCAATCGTAGAAGTTTGGGTTATACTCCAAGTGGGCATGATAGTCCATGTCATGACGTCTAATGCCTACATGTGTAATGTAGGTTAGGACATCAATGAAGAAGTCACCAAAGTTCATCCTGCTAGAAATATGTAGTTCTTCCTTGGTCAGGATTCAATCAAAATAGGGGTGGGCCATGGCATATTCCTCTAAAGGTCATTTGTGCATGATGGCCAAGACTTTGAACGAGGTAGAAGTCATAGGTAGGGTCATACTCAGTGGTTTTGATTGCATGTCTCTATTGCTCATTGTTGGTCATGATTTGGCAGGCCTTTTGTTCCCATTGGAGACACAGATTATACCATTTTTGCAAAAAGAAAGAGTCCAAGTCAGCTAGCTTTGTCAGCTCTTTTAGCTCCTAGCTTGTTGCAAAGACTTTGCTCCTACAATAAGATGTGATTAGTCATTGTGTGTGAGCTTGCTCTCAAGTGATCTCTTGTCAATCAAGGCTTTGACCTTTTTGGGAATCTCGAGAGATCTCATTGTCAATTAGAGCTTTTTCCATTGCTATTGTCTCGTCAAGGTATACATTCATAGCTCCTAGGTAGCATGGTGAATGTGGTGTCCAAGCATCTAATACAGGTGATGAGGTCATCCCCCGTATTTGCAGCTAGGCCAAGGCAAGGATGGGTCTCCTCTTATAGGAGGGTTTGAGGCTTGCGCAAGGTTGGGTTCTGGCTGGATTGGATAACTCCACTATTGATGCCTGCCTTCTAGCCTATTCAATGGGGTGCATGTAACCACTTGTGTGATGGGTTGGTCTTGGGGCTTAGATGATGCACTGCTTTCTACTTATGGAGTCATTGGGATACTGGGAGTGTCAACTTGAGTTGGTCTAGGGGCAACTGGTTTTGGTTTTGGTCGATAGACACATTGAGGTTCTATGGATTTGGTGCTTTTAGAGTCAATTGATTTCTCATTTCTTGCTGGCTTAGCACTTTGTTGAGATGGACTAGAGAGCCTAGATTGAGAGGCATGCATGCTACCACTTGTAGACTTGGGTAACCAAATCTAGTTGTTGCCTTCATAGTAGCCTTGAGTACGCAATGGGTCTTTGGGTACCCATTGCATCTTGACCATTTGTCTGATTCTGTAGCACCATCTTTGCCTCCTAGGCCTAGGGCATGATGTTCTATGGTCACGGGTTAGTACAATTTGGCTTCTAGGTGACTATGTTGGCATTTGGGCACCCATTTGAAATGTTTCTTAGTGGTCTTGGATGTGTTTCCTTTGGGTTGCAGGTGGTTTGTCTTGGCATGGTGGGAAAAGTTATTACCCCACCACTTAGACCTTGCACTTGGTTCCTCTACTAGTGGTTTTGCAAGCTGCAATGGGGCTGCAATAATGGAACTGTGCTACCCTTATTGCTGAAATCCATCACTATCCAAACATGGCAAATGGAAAGATGAATGTGTTGTGAGTCATAGTTGACATTGTAGTGTACTTGTTTCTTGAATGCATGTCCTAGTAGTGATTCCTTACCATCGGTCTTGGTGTCAGGCATCACATAGAAGATCATATATAGGCTTTCAGTGTTGATAAAGACTGCTATTTTGCACTTTCCCAGCAGTGAGTAAGACTATCCCCCAAATGGGTTGAGTTTAGCATAGGCTACAATTGGGGTTGACCAATGAGGGTCCAATGATTGTGTGTAAGAATATTAAAGTCAGCTCCCTTTGTCAATAAGTGCGTCAAAGGCATGTGTCTTCTGGTAAGTCACTGATATTCATAGGTAGGCAGGTGCCACTTCTTCCTCATCCTCTTCCTCAATCTCAGTGATGGTGGCTACCCTTATGTTTATAGGCAGGTTCACCATTGGAGGCTCGTGTGGTGGGTGCGCTGGTGTTGGTCGATTACTAGAACTCCTGGCCATCATGTAGAGTGGTACTAATTTTGGGACCCTACTCTTCGGTGGCAAAACTAAGATGATGTGACTTTTTGGGACTCACCGATTGCCCTTGCAGCCTGCTTATAATCTTCTCTTTATCTGAGAAAGGAAAATTGATGATGGCTAGTACATGCATCCAATATCTTGCTCGTCCTTGGGACAAGGGATATATTTTGTTAGTGGCCCATAGGAATTGTTGACTTGCGTGTCTCCTTTCAACATAGTAGAGATGGCATCTAGGTCGGCCAAAGTGGTCTTCCAAGTATCCATCGTGACTCTCACAATCCTTTGATCTATTGCCTAATAATATGAGACTGTTACCCCAATCTTCTATCACTCGTGCATTTCACATCAAGGGCCGCCCTAGTAGGATGTCATAGTCCACTCCCTTCATGACTATGAAGTTCACTGAGAACTGGACTCATGCTATCTTCAAGCGCCATTCTTTTAACACTCCAAGCAGTCTGACATTCATTCTATTAGCCAACATGACATTAAACCTTGCAGTCTCCATGGGTGGGTTACCCCAAGCCTATATGATTGCATGACTGAGCTCATTGAATCTAGGTCTCGTATCTACAATTCTCTTCCTTGTAGCATCTCCTAATGCATTGATAGGTAAGATTGTGTGCATCTCAATGGCTTCCCAGAAAGCATTCACATGTAAGAACTTAGGCACTAAGTTTAAGGTTAAGCTTGGTATGTGCATTATTGCATCATGGTCAAGAATGTCGATCACTCCAAGCTCATCATGTTATTCTACCCACTACTTCAACCCTTCCCATAGCATCAAGTTCTACCTAAGTAGTTCTCCCAACTGTAGGATCACAGGGGCCGATATCAATGTCATGAGCAAGTTTCCAACTGCTTGCTTTTCATTAAGCTCTACACTCTTTTGCCAATGATCTTAGGCAGTCAGCCTACCTATGGCATCTAGGCTCTGTCTATGAGGTGCTACATGGAGTGTGGATGTGTCTCTTGATTTGAATTGGGTAGGCAAGACCGGTGTGCTCATACTAGAGACCTCATCAATCTCATCTTTGATAATGAGTTCAGCATCTTTTAGGTGTGCTTGGGGTTCTCTCACCCATTCCTTGACCTTAGCAACCACTTCTAATTGGTGCCTTGGATTGGGATATTCTACAACCTTGTCACGTCCCTTTTTTATTGTCTTAGGTGCAAATGTCTATGCTTTTATGTCCCTGACTTGCTTTGGTAACGTAGTGGCACTATCTTTCTTAAGTGTAATCCTCATCTCAGCCCGCTTCTACCTTCTTCTACAGCTTCTCTTTCTATTGAAGCTGCATTGAGGTTGCTAGGTCCAAGTAATGAAATACCAGCCTGCTTTGCATGTGCTCGGGTCATGACATTTAGTAGAATTGGTGTGGCATTGCTATCAAATGTTTCAATTTCAAACAGTCCTAATGGTACAGATGGCATGATAGCCAAACTAGTGGAAGGATTCCACCTAGGACACTTGGTATACAAGTGTGTGATCCTGCACTCAGGGCATCTTAGGTCGGCCTTCTCTCAATTGGCTTGCTCCCTTTTGGGGGGTATTGAGATGAGATGTGTCATGGGTGCCGCAAGTCCAACATGCAATGGATTCTTGGTTCTATCCTCATAGACCTCTATCTCTTCCCCAGCCCAATGCCATCACTGGTACTGGTCTGAAATCCATCAAGATAGGATTTCCCTCTTCATCATATGAGATGTTAGGGTTTACATATGCTTCATCCTCATTTGGGTCCTCTACGTAATATATAGGAGCATCACTCCAGTGGATGGGTCACGATGGGTCCAAGTGGTGTAGGTATCCCCATGGTGCATTTGGCATTGTCTAGACTAGTATACCACGTCCATCCTTTGTCTCCTAGGAAAATTTCGAAAGCTTATGCGCATTGAGCAAGGTTCATGAGGCCATTAACCTTGCATACTTTCTTGAACTGCTCCACGAAGCTATACATGTCATTGTCAAGATAATACTTGTTGAGTTGCTGGCAACCACAAGTATCTTTATTTGGCTCCTAGAATTCAAGGTGATTCCTAGTCCTGCTAGCAACGAAGTTGTTGGGGGTAAAGGCACCTCCGCCTAGCCGCCCGTGTATTACTACACTGATAGTACCCGCCACTGCACACTATAGGTGGTGGGCGCCCATCATAGTCACTTATTATTTATTCTTTAGTGACAGTTTGAATAAAGGAAGGCCCAGCCACACATTGTGGTTGTTGGAGTTCCCATTTCTTGTCTCTCTCTTTCTGGCTCTTGCTCTCCCACCATAGCTCTTGCGTGTAAGCTTCGATCCTTCTCACCTTTCAACTGGTATCAGAGCTTGGCTTCCCGACTCTTGAGCTTGGCTTGTGGCATTCTTAGCTTCCCATCGACTCCCTACTCGCATTAGGTCTCCATCCTGGCAGCCATAGCTGACTCCCTTGAGCTCTTGTCACTCCCCAGCTTCCTGAGCTTCCTCCCGACCTATTGAGGCACCTTTAGGGCATTCACACAAAGGTATTGCTTCATTCTTTACTAGGTTTTATTCATTCCACAGGGTGCAAGCAATAGGGCAGCCATATCCAAGGCTCATGGAGCTCATATCTTGCTCCCCCTTCATGGTGGCTTGTTGAGGCCTCTTCCTAGGCTTCATTGGTGCCTACCCTACCCCCCACACTTGCCATTTAGGCCACGTGGCATTGCAATAACCCTAGATCAGGTTGCACTAGTTTTTCATCCTGTTTCTAGTAGCTACAGTTTGGTCTTCCTCATCTCCAGCTTCCCAGGCATTGGGCACTTGCAAAGGCTCCATTTCGGGCATATGAACATGCTTTGATGCTTAGCATTGAAGGTTTGAGCATTGACATTGATTCGGGACTGATTTTGCACTATTTTGGGACTGTCATAACAGTCCACAGGAAATTTATAATAGAGCTATAGTGACATTTGATATTTATGCTTGTCCGACATTGCTATTTGATGCCCGGTTGGTCCCGGTTGATGCCTATTGATTCAGGGATGCACGGCTATTGATTTGCCACCATTTTGGAGCTAATTTTGATGCTAAAATATTCAATTTTGCACAATGAATCACTGCTGTAATACAGTGGGCTGAAGCTATTTAACTCATGCTTGGTTATGCCTATGCTATTCGAGCTATGTTTTGGGCATAAATAGTGATGTATTGACATTTGGGGACCGACTTTGAGCTTGGCTTACACTCCAGATCATTGGTTGAGCTTGAGCTTAGATTTGGAAAGCATTTGGATGCTCCATCTTTGATGCACTTATGGCATGCTTTGGTCTATGCTTGACTGCCTTGACCGCCATTACCGGTTATGCCACCTATGCATGCTAGTTACATTGTTTGGAGCCACTTGCTACTAGAGCTTTGTCTTGGCTTAACTTTGGACTCCCGAAGCTTACTTGGGCTATTTATTGGATTTCCAGAGTTTATTTTGGGATGTACTTGATGTCTATGGATGCTACATATGGATGCTCTACCACCTGCATGTTCAGGATGTATCATTGAAGCTTGATCTTGGACACTTGTCATTGGTGCTTGTACATGCTTTGTTCGAGCTTTGTTGCTTGATATTTATGGCTTTTGTGCCAGTGGGAGAATCTTTGGATGCTTGATAGACATTGAGCAAGCGGTCTATGCTATTTGAGCTTTTGAGACTATTTGAGATCTTTTACCCTTTGGGATGATGCATGGTTCATATGTCTTGGTTCCTTCCAATGATTATGAGCTAACTCTTTGACTTAGGTCCCTTTCCTTGTGAGCTGACACCTACTTGTGTCAAGTCTTGGTAGTGTCAGGCACACTTTGCTCCGTTGACTAGAGGTGTGCCTACTCACTAGCAGATATTTCATGACATGTTTGGGTGTTGGATTCACGTTTATCGACTGTCATATGCCTATGTTATGCCCGCATGATGCTGGTTATGGTCTTGGGAGTATATGATTGACTTGGGATCTGCTTCTGGCATAGTTAGCTCTTATTTACTGAAATCTGTCATTTATTACAACAAGTTGAAATCTGCAAATTTTGAGCACTTCTATGAGGGTAATGCTTTCTATTTGATGTTATCTTGGTCATATTTGGTGGACAGTGCTTCTCTTGGTGAAATCCACTCTTCTAGTCAATTTTAGCAGTGGTTTTAGTGCATTTTCTACTAATTACATCAACTTGCAAATTTTTTTTTGCATTGCTTTGGGACAGTATGGCTAGTCATTTGAAAGATACAGCTCTCTTTAACATTGCCAAGTTGGATGGTACCAACTATGGGTATTGGAATTCCCAAAGATGGCAGGTTTTGGTACAAAAATTGTAGATTAAACCCTTGTGTTTCAAGTGTGTCAAACCTGAGGATATGGATGGTGATGTTCGGATGGAAGTTGATGAGCTATGCAAGTCTACCATTATTTTGTCACTCTTAGAAGAGGTCCATCATAATGTTGTTGAAGATGAGAATCAGAGTGCATGGGATTTATGGGAGAAGATTTAGGAGCTCTCTGCGCAGCAGAGTCCTGCGTCACAGATGTATTGATTGAAGAAATGAATGGACCTTTGTATGAGGGAGGGGACCTCCCTTTCATCTCATTTCAGTCAGTTTCATGCTATCATGAAGAGTTTGTTGTCACTGGGTATTGAGTTCAAAGACAACTTGCACGTGTTGTTTTTGCTTGGCACCTTGCTTGAATCATGGGATGTCTTCCGTACTACCGTATACATGAATAAGATTGATGGACTGAATTTCAAAGATGTTGAGAGTGCTTTATTGACTGAGGAAATCAACAGGAGAAGCAATGATGCTTCCCACTCTTCACATGCATTGACCATTAGAGGTGGCAAACATGGCGGGTATGATAATGATCATAAGGGCAGGGACTCTCAGAAGTCCATGTCCAAGTCATGCGGTCGCAATAAGTCCCATGGACGGAAGTCTGATCTTACCTGTCATTATTGTGGGAAAGTAGGACATATTAGGCTGCAGTGCCATAAAATGCGCGATGATAAGTGCAAGGAAAAGGGAAAAGAAAAAGTGTAGGAAAAGTCTTCTGAGCGCAGTATTGTACTTGCAAAGTCCAGTGTGAAGATAGAAGAGGTTAATGTCATGTAGGCCACTGATTCAGATGACGATTACATACTTGCAGCTTCTTCATGCAATGCCTTACAAACTTCTGAGATACACTATGTATGCACAGTGCTGGCTCTTGGATTCGGGTGCGTCATTTCATGTGACACCCTATAGAGATTGGTTTCATACCTATCGTACTATGTCTGGTTCTGTGCGCCTTGGTGATGACAGGTCTCTTGACATAATGGGCATTGGAGATGTTAGGCTGCAGTTTCCTTCTGGCAGCTCTTTTGTTTTGCATGATGTACGCCATGTACGTGCATTGACTCGCAACCTTATTTCAATTGGACAGCTTGATTATGCAAGGTATTTTGTGTCTTTTGGAGACTCTGCATGGAAGATTACTCGTGGCAGGCTTGTACTTGCAAGAGGTGCCAAGTCTGGCAGCCTCTATCCCTTAGTTGTATTTGGAGCTACATTGGATCATGTTTTGTCTATGCGTTCTATTCCCCAGGTATCCCTTTGGCATGCTCGTTTAGGGCATATGTCTCTTAAAAGAATGAAAATGCTCCATGCTTTGCAGTATCTTCCGCCTTTTGACTCTTCACATTTTGATTCTTGTGATCATTGTTTGTATGGTAGGCAGACTAGAAATACACATAAAAAGTTTGGTTAGAAATGCATGGGTGAGCCCTTGGCTCTTGTGCACTCAGATGTATGTGGGCCCATGCCCTATCACTCACTTGGTGGGGCAAAGTACTTTGTTACTTTTATAGATGATTACTCGCGTAAGGTTTGGGCTTATCCCATAAAGAGAAAATGCGATGTCTTAAACACATTTCAGCATTGGCTTGCATTGACAAAGAACGAGTCTGGGAAAAGGCTCAAATGCCTAAGGTCACATAATGGGGGTGAGTATGTATCATGTGCTTTTGAGCAGGTTTGTGATGAGTGGGGTATTAAGCGTCAGTTGATCGCCCCTTACACCCCACCCTAGAATGGTATGGATGAGCGCATGAAGAGGACCATTCAAGAACAGGTCCATAGCATGCTTAGTCAGGCTAGCTTACCACAACACTTTTGGGCTGAGGCAGTTACTATTGTAGTGCATCTCATTAACCAATCACCTAGTAGTGGCATTGACTTTGAGGTTGCAGAGGAGGTATGGGCAGGCAAGCCCCCCTCTTATGATCATATGCGTGTCTTTGGATGTGAGGCATTCTGCCATGTGCCCAAGGACAAACACAATAATCTGGATCCTAAAAGTGTCAAATACATTTTCATTGGCTACGGAGATGCAGGAGAGATGGGTTACCGTCTATGGGGTCCGCAAGTGTGAAAAGTAATCCGTAGCCATGATGTCATCTTTCATGAGGACAAAATGCATATACAACCTGAGAAAGTGGTTGAGGTACGCAGAGTTATCTTTTAGGAGGAGTCACCTGCTCCCATTCAGTCGCTCCACGGCTAGCTAGATAGCGTACAACATCACCTGATGCTCATGACCCAAATGTTAAGCATACTGATGTTAGACAGGATGTCAATCAGGCAGCAACGCCTGGCTTGAGGCGTTCTACTAGAGATAGACGACCTCCTGACCATTTTGCACCCTCTATAGATTGTGTACTAGTTACAAATGCACGAGAGCCTCTCACTTATGATGAGGCTATGTGCAGGGGTGATTGTCACTCTTAGGAGAGGGCTATGCAGTCTGAGCTTGACTCATTGCATAAGAATCAGACTTGGGATTTGGTTTCCTTGCCTCAAGGTAAAAAGGCTTTGCCATGCAAGTGGGTGTACAAGCTGAAAAGTACCCCTGGACACCCCAAGCCGGCATACAAGGCTCAATTGGTTGCTAAGGGTTTTAAGCAGGAGCATGGTGCTGACTTTGATGAATTCTTTTCTCTTGTGGTCACGATGACCACCCTATGCTTAGTCTTGGCCTTGGTTGCACAGCTTGACCTGGACTTGTACCAGATGGATGTCAAGACGAATTTTCTACATGGGGACTTGCATGATGAGATTTACATGGAGCAGCCTAAGGGCTTTGCAGATCTTGGCAGGGAACACCTAGTGTGCAAACTAAAGAAGAGTCTATATGGCTTAAATTAGGTACCTAGAGAATGGTACCATAAGTTTGATGCATTCATGCAGTCACAAGGCTACAGCCGCAGTGCTATGGATCCGTGCTTGTACACGAAAAAAGCCCGTGACGGTTCTTTACTGATTTTGGTACTCTATGTGGATGACATGCTTCTAGCAGGGACAGCTCATGAGGAGCTAGATGCTCTTAAGGCTTAGCTCAAGACGAGCTTTGAGATGAAAGATTTGAGATAGGCCTCTCATATACTTGGTATGCACATTACGCACGATTGATCTCGGGGACTACTCTATCTGTCTCATAGAGGGAGTACATTCATAAAGTCCTTGAGTTCTTCCACATGCAGGATGTTAAGCCTATTGGCTATCCATTACCTTCTCATGTGAAGGTTTCATAGGCCGATTGTCTGCAAATAGATGAGCAAAGGGCTGAGATGGCCAAGATTCCCTATGCATTAGTCATGGGCAGTCTTATGTATGCTATGATAGCCACCTGTCTAGATATTGCTTTTACAGTTGGGGTTGTGGCACGTTATATGGCTACACCTGGCAAGAAACATTGGGATGCCGTTAAGGGATCATGAGGTACCTGAAAGGCACAATAGATATGGCAGCTAGGATATAGGAGTTGTGGGGTATACTGACTCTAATTATGCAGGACATGCAGATAATAGGAAGTCCACTTCTGGCTATGTGTTCACTTATGCTGGAGGGGCTATCTCTTGGATGTCTAGGGCATAGAAGTGTACGGCCCTTTCTACTACAGAGACCAAGTATATTGCAACAATAGAGGCTTGCAATAGATTGCAGACCTTGGTATGACATATGCTATGCCTACATTACATTCAAATTCTATGAGTGCCATTCAGTTGGCCAAGAATCTGGTCTTCCATGCAAAGACGAAACATATTGAGGTGAGGTATCACTTCATTCACGAGGTCGTTGAGGACAAGTCTGTTGACCTTGTCAAGATTCTGACTGAGCAGAATCCTGCAGACTTGCTCACAAAGAGCCTCACTACTGAGCACTTTGCCTTCCTCATGAGATTGATGGGCATTGGATGAGATGATGTCTTTTTCCTCATCCTGTTGTACACGTACATGTTGTACTGTCTTTTCTTTTTTCTCTCTTTCACTAGGGCAGATTCGCCTTTAAGTGGGAGGTTGTTGGGGGTAAAGGCACCTCCGCCTAGCCGCCCGTGTATTACTACACTGACAGTACCTGCCACTGCACATTGCAGGTGGCGGCCGCCCGTCAGAGTCACTTATTCTTTATTCTTTTAGTGACAGTTTGAATAAAGGAAGGCCCCACACATTGTGGTTGTTGAAGTTTCCATTTCTTGTCTCTCTCTTTCTTGCTCTTGCTCTCCCACCATAGCTCTCGCGTGCAAGCTTCGATCCTTCTCACCTTTCAAAAGTTGCCAAGGCTGCCCTTGCTCTGTAGCTGTGTTGTCTAAGAGTTGCTTTGTAAGAAGCTCGCTTAGCTTAAGATTAGTCTCTAAGGCTCTCTCCCTCTCAGCATTTGATCCTATCCTATTTCGGTTGGCGAGCATTAAGATGCACTGGACCTCACACATTTCTATGTCTATCCTCAGCTTTTGAGCTCGCTGCTCTTGGTGATAAGCGACTATGCTTAGCATCACTTTCCTTTCCAACCTTCTCTCTTCCCCTAGATCGGCTATGATGTCCTCAGTTAGTCTACCATGATGCTCCATTTTGGTTTGCAAGTCATGCATGTTGCTATTTCTCCCTAAGCGATTTGACAATTCAAGTCTTTTAGTGTTCAATGATTGGGATCCTTGGCCACTATTCAATGTCTAGGGGTCTTCTCCTACTAGTGGATTCGTTCAGCTTATCTTATCTTACATGAATTCCTTGTTATTTAAAACAATTCTTAATGTTATGGGCACTCATATGCTAGTAGTATGCTCCTCAAAGTGTGATGTGCGAAATCAAGCTATCAGCTTTTCTGTGCATGTCAAGTGTTTAATTGATGCAATGTGCGAATCCAATGAAAACAATACAGTGCAGCATACACTTTTCTTGATTCTTTGGTGCATTTAACGACCACCACTCTAAGTTGGTTCGTTCTAGTCTCTACAACATCCTATACGTGTTCTCTGAGGGGTAGCAAATTTGGTCAATGAGTCCAGGTCTCTATTGAGACATAGGGATGAGGGTCAATGCTACAATTGTTTTCTAGGCCGTTGGATCCCAATTCATGAGTTTGGTGGCCCTATGAGCCATTCTATGCATTTGGAGGCCTATGGGGGTGTTGTCTAGATTGGGCTTAGCCTTTGCAGCCCTAGGGTGGATCCGGTTTTCCAAAATCTGTGTTCTACACAGCTTGTGTGAGTGCTTGTGTTCGAGTTGGAGCATTTGAGTTTCAAACTCGAACGTCTGAGCCAAGTACTCGTTCAAATCTGAGTAGTCTTGTCCAAGTCCGAATGGACTCTGTTCGAGTCCAAATGGACTATCTGAGTGCATGTGCCTAAGTTGCCTAAGTCAAACCAGGAGTGGTCCTAATGAATGGGCACTCAGTTGTCTGAGACTGAATATGTGAGCATCCGAGTGGATGATTTTGGGGCATCCAATTTTGGTCGTCCAAGACCGAGGTCAACTGTCCAATTCCATTGTCCGAGTTTGTAGAGTCAGATGTGCGAGTTCGAGTGGACTGTTCAAGTCCAAGTAGCTTGTCCAAGCCCGAATTAGGTCCAGGGTCCAAGTGACATTGTCCGAGTCCGAGTCTGGGACTCGGATGATTCTTGGTTGTCTAAGTGGACTTGTGATGGACTATCCGAGTGGTAGTGGGATTCGTACGACTATGGAATCCATCTGAAAATGGCAAGCTGAAGGTCCAAAATGATAAAAAACCACTTAAATACTCTTGGCGCCTATCCTAACATTGCAACCAAGGTCCTGACCAAGGCAATAAGCATAAGTTGACACTCTCAGAGCATACCTATAGGGCTCGAGGATGGGAGAATGCAAATCGATGAATGAATCTGTGCTCCTGCTCTGTAGCTCTCTCTCAAAAACTCTCTTAACTAAATTCACACAAATGAGCTCCCTCTTTGCCCTCTTGGCTTCTTAAACCCCTTCTCTCTCTTGACCTGTTACTTCCTCTTCTCTCTCTTCGATGTCCTAATGACTTGAAGCTCTCTTTTCCTTGGTTTTTCCATGTTTTGGGGCTACTATTACAATAGAAACCCAACTATGTGTTTCTCTGTTTTTCCTAATTTTTTTCTTACCTAAGTGCATCCAAATCATAAGCAACCACTTACACTAATATGATCTACTTACCTAAATCCAGAAAACCAAAAAAACTTACTTACAAAGGAGATTGAATACCTCTTCAACTCCGTCACTTCCTACCTATCTCAAGCATTGGTCCAAGGCAAACCCTATTTCAATGCTTGATTCGGAGGAGGTCCCAAAATTAGAAGCCCCCCCATTCACTGTTCCGTCCCCCCTCTTGGCGGGAGTTGCACAATGCAAGGGGGAGGGCTTTCTAGTTTTGGAAACCCCCCCCCCCCCCCCCCCCGCATTGTGTACTCCCCCCTCTCTCTTCACAATAGTGTGAGTAATGGTGTGAATAATGATGTATAGTAAATTGTGATGTCATAGGTATATTTATTGGTAACAAAAGCTCGCCTAAAATTCAATTACTCTCTAAAGAATCTCGCCAAAAATTTTCCCCCTTTTTCAAGCCACTTGGCATATATAATTAAGATCTCTTATAGAATGCAAGGAAAATAATAGATTTGGCATTGGATCTAGATAGAACTTTGGGGGGCCACACCATGTCAAAGTTGTAGAACACAAGCTCTTTAAAATAGAGGCATCTTACTCAAGTGACTTGGATGAGTGTTAATATTAAGTAATATTAAATAGTATAACTAATAATCTAATTAATATTAATTAATATGAACTAAAATATTTAATCATTTAATAAATATTATGTAATATTAAATAATAATTAACTAACTAATTAATTAATTTTAATTAAATATCAAATGCAAAACATTTAGCTAGTTTACTGATTGATTAACTAATATTTAATATGAGAGAGACAAAGAGAGGATGGAGAGAGAGTTAAAAGAAAGAGGAGGGATCCAAAATTTCCCTCCCTAGGAGGGCAGTCTGGTCCTCTTGGGCAAAAGAAATTGGACAAAACCCCCCCCTTTGTTTTGCTCAACCTCTACCCCCTCAGTCACTAGCCTCTCTCTCCTCCTAACACAATAGCAAATCAAAACTACACAATTTTCTCCCTTGCTCAAGGGGGTCACTCATGAATATATGTGTATATCACGTGGGTCACAATAAGGGAGGTTATATGTATAGTGAACCCCTTGAGCTCCCTTGAGAATGTCCTTGAAAGGCTTACAAGCCAATTAGAGCATCATGTAGATATAACTATCCCTAACAATGGAACCATTAGTTAGTTATCTTCTTGTAATGTACTTCCATTTTAGGCCAAAGTATGCATTAGACTACTCAATGAATACTTACAAGGGACAATTGGAAACCATAAGACAACAAATTTTTGACACTATAGTCATAGTCATAAATCAAGAACAAAGCACCATCACACAAAAAGTAAAAAATATCTAGAAACAAAAGAAGGAGCTAGCTATAAGGTCAACCTCATAGTCTTATATAAAGAGAACCTCATAGCCTTACCCATAAATGTAAAGCAAGAAGAAGAAGAAGAGTTGATTAGTGACTTCTGTCTAGGATTTAAGGGTTGTCGAATGAATACCCCCACAAAGTAAAAACCTTTCAAGAAGGTTGTCTTGGGAGCTTTCATTAATGTTGTTCGAGATGCGAGACTTTATGAAGCTATAGCCAGTAATTCCATTTTAGACCACAAAACTAGATGAAATATTCTATCAAGCCATTGTAATTGATGACTTGCATAAAGAGAGTTGGGATAAGCAAGGCACAACTTCCATTAGCACAAGTTAGAGTAATAGATGACATAAGAAAATGACTAATCTTTCCACAGGAAATGGGTGCCCCAAATAATAAATACATGAGCTTAGGCTAGCAAAGATTTATACTGACTATAGCAAATACAAACACAACATTGCATTTTACCGAGCTCCAAGATACGTGCCATAGCCAAGAAATAAACCTCACGTGAATAGATATGCCATTTATGGAAGAGGAGCTATTTTATCTTTACCAATCCCCTTGGAACAAAGACCCAATGAATTAAGAATCTCGATATCAACTTGTATGGTATCCTAATACCCCCAATCACTATGTAACCAACCTACCAAGCATCATCCCTACTTATTTTTTCAAGAACCCTTGGACAAAGAGTCAGCCATTCGACCTTATTTATTTTATGACAAAGGTGGTAACATGTTCTTAATGGAACATTAACATGTTGGAATCATGGTCCTATGACAAAGCAAGAGAAAGAGGCATGGGATAATCTTTGCAAGGAGAATGCTTATTGGACTTGGAGACAAACACACCACAGATCCTCAACACAACATAGTAAAAAAGATATTGGAATTGCCTAGTGATAACCTTACCCAGGAATAAACATTTTGTAATTAGGTATTTATCGTTTGATATGATAAAAATTTGTAATATTTCCACACAATAAAAGTTAGTTGGTTAGTTTGAAAGTTAGTTAGTCAATTAATAAGTTAGTAAGATTACTAACTAAAGACTAACTAAAGTAAAAAACTAACTGATGTTAATAACTAAGGATTTTTAATTAAAAATATATGTAAAAACGTGGAGAGTCATAAATCTGATATTTTTCTTGGATTGACAAGGATCATAGCCACCCTTTACTTAAGTTACAATGTGAATGAGGCTTATGAGCTATATTAATCACTAGTATTAATGTGTATAGTTTGGATGGTCCAAAAATATTAGATTTTGGGCAAAACTAGTATATTTTAGATATTATCCTAAAAAAAGATATGGAGATTTCTAGAACTGGATGTTATTTAAAAGAAAAGGCAAGTGATGTTTTAGTTAGTTTGGAGATTTTATAAAAAGAAAAAAATAAAGAGAGGATTTGTGAAATCACTCGCGCCGCGATCGCAATCCACAGACAGAAAATAGTACTTCGAACAAAGAAAAGAAGAAGGAGTGAACTAAGAGCTTTCTAATCAAGTGTCTTGGAGTTTTACCCCCTTTTCAAAGACAATGGAACCATCCGATTTATGATCTGAGCATCAGATCACTGATCTTTCCAAGATCCCCCTCCACAAAGAGCTCCACTTCTCAGCCACCACAAGCCCTCTTCTCTAATTCACTATAAATATGAGGCATGGGGAGGCACAAGAAAGCATAAGGAGACACCCGAGAGGCTACAAGAGAGAGGTATAGAGAAGGATACCCTCCAAGAGATTGAGAGAGAGAGAGAGAGAGAGAGAGAGAGAGAGAGAGAGAGAGAGAGGGAGAGAGAGAAGAGTCACCCCGAAAGACTACACAATTTCCTCTATCTCGATCATCAACTTAACAATCTTCTCTTATGCTCTCCTATATTGAATCTATTCCATCTTCTTAATCTCTTGAGTCTACTTGCAAATGATGGCTCCCAAGCGAAGAATGTCACATGCAAATTGCAATCCCATAACCAACAACGAAGCTACAAACGAAGGCATCACCGTCAATCCAATTGCGGTACCGGTCGTAAGTAATGTATTTCCAAGTTGATAGATGCTTATTTTGATTCCTATATGAGATACGTTAGGCCCCATACTATGATGCATGAGTATAGATCGTTTCATCTCACATATTTGTAAGATGAAGCTTGCGAAGTGCATATATCAAGGAAAGTTAATTGCACCTAGTTGCATGTGGCTTATTCATTGATAGAGCAATTACAAGGAAGAATTGGTCAAGGGTTATGAATGGCATAATCATGACATTAAAAATTGTGCATACATGCCTTAAGTAAATTTTATATAGAATCGCTCATTGATCCCAAGGGGGAGAGTAGATATGCAATGGAAATGTTATTGCGACTATTCTTACATTGTTTGGGAAGATTGCAATTGGTTTTGTTGGTTGATCGAACAACATCCTAAATGCTTTTACATTCAACTAGTTGTTAGTTGTTGTTTGAATGATTATTCCAAGTGCTTGTGATTTATGGTAAATGCATGGCAAGGATCTATGATGACAAGTTGCCATGGGAATAAATGAATATTTTCTTGGAAAATGATATTAGGGTTGAATGCCTTGTTTGTGCTTAATTCTTAAAGGATTTAATTAAGGAATGATATTTTGCACAGGTGGATCACCTCCATGATCGTACTGCGGATTAACCCAAAGAGGGCACTGCTCGATTCATGGGCCGAAGATTGAGTGGTGAAAAGGCCAACCACGGGAATGATGTCTCACTCCTAGCGGTTCAGTTGGAGCTCTGGACACCCCTTGCTAGGTCTAGAATGGAGTTGAAGACCTCCGTGGCCCCCAATGTCTAGGTATGTTGGGAGATCCTATTCTAGATAAAGGATTGATTTCAAGGTGCCATGTGATTTGGACTAGTTACTTCTACATGGCAAAAGGGATAGTTCTGTTGGACAAAGGAATACATAATTTCTCCTGTATGGACGCGAGACAAAGATTAACTTGAAGATAAGTTAACTTGTTTGAACTTGTTTGTCAATAGATTGCTTTGTTATGTTTATGTGTCCGTAATATAAGTTATGCGAATGAACCATGTTCCCTAAAAGGCTTAATTAATGAAGCTGACTTTAAATGTCACACATAAATGTGGTAGGACCTAATTAGAAAACTAAAGCTATTAAGGGAAGTGGGTGGGTGGAACCCCCGATGGGTCCGTCCTACGGCAGGGTGGTCCCAGAAAACTAGGAAGCTTCTCACAAGATTTTATCATCATTCGGCCTTTAGGTATTGTTAGGTTAGAACCCGATTCATGCCGTTTTAGGGGACCAGAATGGGACTATGTCCTACGGGTAGAGAGGTTGAGCAGCGCATCCCTCTCATTTCCCATTCTCTTTGAACCAAGTGCGGCATGGGTCTGCCTCACCTTGGGTATCTCTGCATAAAGTAGGATGTCTAGGATCCGACGATAGAATGCTGTTAGGAGACCTTAGCCATTAGGAGCCCAAATTTCAGGTCGATCCTAATGGGTTCGGCCATGAACGTTCTATTGCGAGGTGGATTCGGAAACCCTAGGCAACAAAACTCGAAACATTCCATGGGAATACTGGGCAGCAACACTTAGATTTGTTTCTCGATAGACCGCTAAAAGCGTGCCTAGATAGCCAATGAGCTAGCCGATGGGCGCGCACCTTGCAGTTGGTATCAGAGCGAAACTTCGTAATGATGCATGATTGATTAATGTATGGTTCATAGACATATCCTAAATAGAATAACCTAAATGGTATGGCTTGATTGTTAGGCATCTCTTGCACCCACAAATACTGATATGCAAGAGAAGAAATTTATTCTCAAGCAATTTAAGGCACCCGAGTTTGATGGAAAAGGAATAGACGTCGCAGCTAAGGAGGAGATATGGATGGAGACGATGGATGGTTATTTCTCTGCTTCGGAAACTACTTCTACCAATCAAGCAATGATAGCCAAACTTAGGCTAGTTGGCCAGACTCGGTTATGGTGGAAGCAATGGTGCAAGGATCAAGGTATTTTCGAAGCCACTATCACTTGGGCTCAGCTAAAAGATGTTGTACGCGGATGATACCTTCCGTCAACCTACCGGACTTTGAGGATGAACAAATGTTTCAAGGTCAAGTAGTTGGAATTAACCCTGGAAGCTTACTACTCAAAGTTTGTAACCCTACTAAAATACGCACCACCTATGGATATTGCACAGCAAGTATCCAAGTTTTGCCATGGCCTAAACACTCCTCTGAACCATCATCTTGAAGCAATACGTCCAACGGACTTGCAAGATGCATTATTCCAAGCGAATCCAATCATCCAAGAACTTAATTTGGAAAATTGTAGCAAAGATTACTCCCAAATCTGGGTAAGAGATGCCACACCTGCGGAGAGATAGGGCACATTCGTAGAATATGTCCCTATCATCAATGCTTCCATTGTGATGAACTAGGACATATCCAAGGAGACTGCCCTGATCTAAGTCCAGAAGACATTGAGCCTCCAAGAAAATGAAGCTACACAAGTGCAGTCTATGGATATATAGAGGAATCAGATGAAGACGAAGACCTAGAACCGAGAACACCTCTTCAGGATGACTAAAAATTCTAGAAATTTTGTCGACATGAAATACAACTTGTATTGGAAAAAACTTTACTCTTGTAACTATAGTCAACCTGAGTAATATGAGTTGAATCTATTTTGAGCCTAGAACTTGCAAATGATTAGAGATACTCTGGCAAGGAATGACAATTATAACATGCAATGAATTTCTCTTAAGTCATTTCTTCTCAACTAATATAGATTGGGTCTTACCAAAATGTCGAAGCTTGGAAGTATTCTTTAGTATTACAAGCAAAGCCAATTGTCCATGGAGCTCAATCCCGAACTAAGAAGAGGACAATCTGGAAACATAGTTTCCGAGATAAAGGACCACTCCAATCTGTTAAAAGGATCCTAGGACAATTTGGTCTAAAGAAGAAAATCCTACCAAGGACAACCAAGAATCTTGTGACCACAAGTGATAAAGTTCCGTGATGTTTCTATTGCAGGGAGTTAGGTCATTTCAAAAGGGAATGTCCAAAGCACCCTAAACACCGATGCTCTGAGTGCCACAACATTGAACATAACTACATCAATTGTCCCAAAAAAACTTGAAGAGAAATTGGCCTTACAAGAAACGAAGTTGTACAAGCTCCAATGATCCAGAATATACCAGGTGATTAGGAAAAACCTAGAAGATATCCATGAGATGTAACTACAATAAATTTTCTATTGTAACCAAGACTCGGATATATCAAATACAATAGGTTGTTTCTTTAAAAGACTACATGCCTGTGAGTGATCAGAGTAGCGCAATGAAAGCATGGTGCCCATAACCCACATGTTCCATAATGATACCCCTCGTTTCTCTCGAGATGAGGACATCTCGATTTCTCTAAGGGGAGGAGGATGTAATATTTCCACACAATAAAAGTTAGTTGGTTAGTTCGAAAGTTAGTTAGTCAATTAATAAGTTAGTAAGATTACTAATTAAAGACTAACTAAAATAAAAAACTAACTAATGTTAATAACTAAGGATTTTTATTAAATAAAATATATATGTAAAAAAATAGAGAGTCGTAAATCCAATATTTTTCTCGGATTGACAAGGACCGTAGCCACCCTTTACGTAAGTTACAATGTGAACGGGGATTATGAGCTATATTAATCACGAGTATTAATGTGTATAGTTTGGATGGTCCAAAAATATTAGATTTTGGGCAAAACTAGTATATTTTAGATATTTTAGATATTGTCCAAAAAAAGATATGGAGATTTCTAGAACTGGATGCTATTTAAAAGAAAAAGCAAGTGATGTTTTAGTTAGTTTGGAGATTTTATAAAAGGAAAAAAATAAACAGAGGATTTGCAAAATCGTGTGCGCCGCGATTGCAGTCCACAGACAGAAAATAACACTTCGAACATAGAAAAGAAGAAGGAGTGAACTAAGAGCTTTCTAAACAAGTGTCTTGAGGTTTTACCCCCCTTTAGGAGCCAATGGAATCATCAGATTTATGATCTGAGCATCATATCACTGATCTTTCCAAGATCCCCCTCTACAAAGAGCTCCACTTCTTAGCCACAAGCCCTCTTCTATAATTCACTATAAATATGAGGCATGGGGAGACACAAGAAAGCATAAGGAGACCCCCGAGAGGCTATGAGAGAGAGGTAGAGAGAAGGATACCCTCCAAGATATTGTGAGAGAGCTCTTGAAAGAGAGAGAGAGAGAGAGAGAGAGAGAGAGAGAGAAGAGTCACCCCGAGAGGCTACAAAATTCCCTCTATCTCGATCCTCAACTTAACCATCTTCTCTTAAACTCTCCCATATTGAATCTATTCCACCTTCTTAATCTCTTAAGTCTACTTGCAAACGATGGCCCCCAAGCGAAGAATGTCATGTACAGATGGCAATCCCATAACCAGCAATAAAGCTTCAGACGAAGGCATCGCCGTTAATCCAATTGTGATACCGGTTGTAAGTAATGTATTTCCAAGTTGATAGATGCTTATTTTGATTCCCGTATGAGATTCGTTAGGCCCCATACTATGATGCACGAGTATAGATAATTTCATCTCACATATATGTAAGATGGAGCTTGCGAAATGCATATATCAAGGAAAGCTAATGTCAGAGAGTGAACTAGAGAGAGAGAAAGAGGAGAGAGAAGACTACAGAAGAGAGAGAAAGACTGCAGGAAGAGAGAGAAGAAGAGTGATGAGGAGAGAGAAAGATAGGAAAGAGGGAGAAGCCATAGAAGCTGTGAGCAAGATGGGAGAGAAGGACTGTAATTGTATTAATGTGTCAAAAAGATATGAAAAATTACATGTCCTCTCCTTTTATACCAATGTCAGTGTGACATGGTATAACATCAATATTATTTACACCAAATCCTTATTCCCAACTTCTTACAATCCATCCATTCCTAAAAGTTATTGTCCTCAAAAACAAACCTGGAAGACTAGAAAAAGATGGATAGAACAGAGTACTACTTTGTTCTTTACAGCTTTATAAATGAAAAATGAATGAAATATGACCAACTATATGGACTGAGATTGAAGAATGGAAGTAAGCCTTAGCTATATACATGATCTGGAGTACTTTAAAAGTATATGGAGCCATAAAGTCTTCAACAAATAATCTCAAAACAAAGTAGACAGCTTGATGTGTAAACAGACCCTGCTGGACCAAATCTGCCATAACTTCTAGTAGAAGTGTCCAAATGAGACATACCATATATCAAAAGGAAGATCTTGAAGAGTACTTTAAGCCCATGTAGATAGCTTAATTCTGAAATTTAGGCACGATAAAAACTTTTCTAAAACAGCGTGTTATCCTGATCCTGTCTGCATCATCACTAGCTCCATAACCAATAAGCTTCAGCCAACAATGTATCCCTTAAGAAAGGAAACTCATTCAATATATAATCAGGCCTCCAAGAAGCTTCCTCAAGTGGTAAACCTCTCTATTTGATCAAATATTCCACGATAGAACAAGATCAAAACTTCTTCTCACGCTGACCTATAACAGCCTCTGGGATGTATTGAAGAATACCTTCTTCATCAATAGGTGGCAGCTCATCAACTATATCCACTGGATCACCATAAAAGGGCTTGAGCTGACTAACATGGAAGACATTATGAATCTTTGTGGAAGAGGGAAGCTCTAATCTATATGCCAAATCTCCAATTTGCTTAAGGATCCAGTAAGGGCCATAAAACATGTGGGCAAGCTTATTACTAGATCCATCTTTTAATGTAGAGTACTTGGACTTGGGCACCTTTAGTAAAACCAAATCTCCTTCTTGGAACTCTAAAGGCCTCCTCTTCTCATTAACATGCATCTTCATTTGGACTTGAGCCTTCCAAAGATTCATCTTACATTGCTGAAGAAGGGTCTACATTCTTTCTAACTCTTCCTTCCCATGAGGATTGATCCTTTCATTAAAGATGATTGTGGATAAGGGCACCTTGTAACCATACAAAGCCTCAAAGGGTGAAACTCCGATATTAGCGTGAGTAGAATTGTTATCCTTTCATTAAAGATGATTGTGGATAAGGGCACCTTGTAACCATACAAAGCCTCAAAGGGTAAAACTCCGATATTAGCGTGAGTAGAATTGTTATAAGCAAACTCAGTCAAGTGTAACCAAGAATCCCATGAAGTTTGGACATCATAACAAAAATGGCGAAGATAAGTCTCCAACCATTTATTGACTCTTTCTGTTTGTCCATCAGTTTGGGGATGATAAGTCGTGGATGGAGCCAATTTAGTGTCCATAGATGTAAATACCACCTACCAAAAGTTACTCATAAACTTTGAGTCTCTATCATGGACAATCACCTGCGGTAATCCATAAGGTCTAAAAATCTGCTTCATAAACTGATTGGCCACTTGAGAAGCAGTAAACTGAATCTTGGTTGGAATAAAATGGGCTGCCTTGGTGAGTCTGTCTACTACCACATATATACTATTCCATCCCTTCTTGGTAGTAGGTAAGCCAGTAATGAAATCCATAGTAATATGAGTCCGTTTACCTGTAGGAATAGGTAATGGCTGTAACAAACCTCCTGGCTTATGAGTGCTGTCCTTATTCTGCTGACAAGGCATACACTTCATAACAAAGTCCTTGACATCTTTCCACAATCCTTTCCAATAGAAACTTTTGCTGATCCTGTCATAGGTCTTGAAAACTCCTAAATGTCCAGCTAGAGGAGAATAATGTAGTTCCTCCATAATTTTCCGCATAAAAGAAGAGGTAGAAGGAATAACAATCTTGCCTTTCAACCAAATAAGGCCATTTTTAAACTCGTAATGCAAGTTTTCTTCCATAAGACCTTGCTGTAATTTCTGAAAAATATGGCTGAATTCTTCATCTAGAAGATAAGCCTCCTGTAATTCTTCAATCCAATCATTATGCAATTCTGTCATAGCTAAAACTTTGCAAGCCCACATACGAGAAAGAGAATCAGCCACTATATTATCTTTTCCCCTTTTATGAGTGATGTCAAAATCATAATTCTGTAATGTAGCTACCCAACGATGTTGCTTTGGAGTAAGATTGGACTGAGTAAGGAAATACTTAAGTACCATGTGATTACTATGTACTCTGAATCAGCTGCCATACAAGTAATGGTGCCACTTCTTAATTGCATGCAAGATAGCCAACATCTCCTGGTCATAAACATTCATGGCCATTTCTTTATCTATAAGCTTATGGCTCTCAAAGGCAATCACTCCATGCTCCTGTAGCAAAATAGCCCCAATGCCATGGCCACTAGCATCACACTGTATAGTAAATTCTTTGGAAAAGTCCGGGCATACTAAGATAGGAGCAGAGATAAGGAGTTCCTTTAACTGGTTGAAGCTGCTATCTGCAAGAGCATCCCAAAACAAAGCCTCCTTTTTCAGCCTATTAGTTAAAGGAGCTGCAATGGTCGCATAATGCTTAATGAATCAGCGATAGAATGAAGACAAACCAAGGAATCCTCTAAGAGAGATAGTAGTAGTAGGTGTTGGCCAATCTTTTATACATTACACCTTCGTGGAATCAGCCTGTATTCCTTTTTCACTAAGAATATGTCCCAAGTATTCCACTTCAGTTTGCATGAAAGAACACTTCTTCTCCTTAGCAAAAAGCCTATGATGTCTCATCAAAAACCCTCCTCATATGTGCCAACTGATCCTGTAAAGTCTTGTTGTAGATCAGAATGTCATCAAAGAACACCAAGACAAACTGAAAGAGGAAAGGCTATAAAATCTTATTCATCAGGATTTGAAAGGTAGCTGGAGCATTTGTAAGCCCAAATGGCATCACTAAGAAATGATAGAGCCCACGATCAATTGTGAAAGCAGTCTTGACTTCATCACCTCTCGCATGCGAATCTAATGATACCCTGATCTCAAGTCAATCTTCGTAAAAAATCGAGCCCCCTTAAGCTCATCAAGCAAATCATCAATCCTGGGTATCGAATACATGTTCTTCACTGTGATCTTATTAAGATCCCTGTAGTCAATGCACATTCTGAAAGATCCATCTTTCTTTTTTACTAGGAGGATTGGAGATGCATAAGGTGAAGAACTTGGTTCAATGAATCCCATCTCAAGAAGTTCCTTGATTTGCTTGGCTACTTCCTCTCGTTCACACTTTGATAATCTATAAGGTGGCTTATTGATTGTCTTTGAGTTGGGCTCCAAATCAATGGGGTGATCTACTGCTCTCTTTGGAGGCAATGAAGTAAGTACCTCAAACAAATCTCTATACTCCTCAAGAAGAGTTGTCAAGGTTGGATGGTTTGCTGAATTATTGGGTTGATCCTGCATTTCTTTATTCAAATGCAAAACAAATATTTGTGAGTGCCTCTTGTACTCCCTTTTGAGTTGTTGAATGGTAATAAGCTGAAAATCTGATCTACTAGGAATTCCTTGTAAATGGATAAGATGTCCATTGAAGATAAACTCCATATATAACTGTGAAAAATCCATAGTAATCCTGCCTAATGTCATCAACCAATCACAACCGAGTACAATGTCTATAGGCCCCATTTCCAAAGTGATTAGGTTTACTTTTGCTTCAAAATTATCAGCCAACTGTAAAGAAACCTGTGGGCATATCTATGTGCTGATTTCCTCTTCACCATTGGCCAGTTGAACTCTAATGGGCTGTTGTAAATCTGTGGGAATATATTTCAGCTTGTCCATGATGGACTTATTCACAAAACTATGAGTACTGCCACTGTCTATTAGAATGAACACTGGCTTTCCACATATGCTTCCCTTCATAAGGAGTGTATTAGGGCTCTTAGATCCTATCCAAACACTCATAGAAATAGAACAATTAGTGGCAGCAAGCAGCTCATAACAAGTCCCACCTGGATCAAACGGAACACTTCCACCTGGATCAAAAGGAAAAGAGTCGGCTGGATCATAGAAATAGTCTTGCCCAACTTCTTCCTCAAGATCTTCATTTTCAGCATTAAGTGCAATCGCATTAGCTTCATCCATGTCATCTTCAAAATCCTCAAAAACTAGCATACTCTAAAGCTTGGGTTTGACATTTTTGTATACACACTTTGAGGCATGATCAGGTGTATATTTTTCCCCACACTTGAAACATAAGCCTTTCTCCTTTCTTTCTTTATAAAGATCCATAGGAATAGATTTAGGATTTATATTGACTGAAATGGATTTAGGCTTGCTATCCCCTTGTTTGAAGTCAACTCTTGGATTGTTTGTTGTCCTGAAATTACTTTGAGGTCTAGAAGCATTGAATGGAGGATAAGTTGGTACCCGTAAGCTCCCATTTGGCACATGATTACTGCCATAAATGTTACCAACTTGCCCCTGCTTAAAAACAGTCCTTGGCTGTCCAAAACCAGGCTGAAATGAAGGTTCACTTCTATACTTTCTTCCATACCACTCCGCAAGCTCAATAGCCTTAAAGAGGGAAGTAGGATTTTGTGCAATGACATCAGCTGATAAAGATGGCTCTAAACCTTACATATACTTATGGAGCTTAGCCTCATTCACTGATGTTTTCCACATACATGGTTAGGTTGAGGAATTGGTTAGTGTACTCTCTTACACTTAGGCCCCTTTGTTCCAAACCATACCATCTTCATGCTAATTTCTCTTTTTCAAGAGGGGAGACAAATACTTCAGCCATAAGTGCCTTGAAAGCTTCCCAATTCTCTACAAGTATGTTTTCTTTTTTTATATACCTCCATCAAGTATGGGCAAATCCCTCCAAATGCAAGGAAGCAAAATGAATCTTCATGTCATCAGTTTTAGGGAATATGTCAAAGTAGGATTCCATCTTAGAGGTCCACTCCTCTAAATCAGATGGTGAAGATGACTGACCATTAAAATTAGCTAGAACAATCTTGTCCTTTAGCTCTCTTTCATGAAATGGTTGTTGTCCCAAAATAGGTTGATCATGAATATCATGTATGGAACCCCCAAGTTGAGACAGAAATCTCCCAACAGGTGGCTGAGAACCACTATGTAATCTTCCTGTTGGTAGAGAACCCCTAGAAATTTGAGTATTTAGCCCAAAAGCTTGAGAATTAGCTCCATTCAAACTGCCCAAATAGTCATCATGCCATTGTGAACCTCTCCTACTTCATATTGGCTATTTGGGATGCCTCTTCTTCGAATAATCCCATGTCCATGACCATTTTGGTTAGATAGTTGAAGTGGGACTGAAGGCTCACTATTTGAATAAGCTTTCTCCTTAGCTTTTTTTTATCCCGTTTGCATTTGCATCCATTGGGAGAATTGTGCCATAAGTTGAGCATTAGATTCCACCAACTTATCAATAGAAGCCTTTGTTTGAGTCGTTGAATCCACTAACTTCTCAATGGAAAACTTCGTTTGATCAGTAGACAAAATCATTTGCTCCATTCTTGATAATATGGCCTCATGTCGCTCCCTATGTCTTTGTTCATGACGCACAAGGTATTATTGAGTATACTAACATTCCCTTGTTGTTGAGGCTCTTCGGGGCTCTCTTGAGGTGTATAATCCAATATGGAATCCCTAAACTGCTAAGCATAATCTTCCTGGACCTTATTTTGTCCCTTATGTCCTGCCATAATAATGCAGTCCTGCAGTACCCCCTGTCAGAAAAATGGATATAACTTTTTGCTAGGGAACTCCGATTTCAAAAATTTTTAGTTCAAATCAAAGCCAAGAATGTCCTCTTTGAGATGAGCTATAGCATGCTATAGCAGATTTAGGATAGAAAATTCTGTAGCTAGATTTCTGAGTTTGAACTGTCCAGGCATGCACCCTGTCTAAACCTATAAGTGCCCTATTTTGACCCTGTAATGCAAGATAGTAACCCCAAATGGTTACCAAACCCTGCAGAAGGCTGGACAGGACCTGTGGGTACCCTGTAGTACATGCACCTATACTTCAGAAATGAAGGGTATACCTGTAACCACCTGTAAATACCCTGTAAATTCCCTGTTTTACCCTGTTTTGAACCTGTAGGTACTTGAGCCTTTGGAAAGTCTTCAATCTTCAATTCTCCACTCGATGTACCTGTGTGAGGGATAAAACGGCATGACAGGCTCCCTACACGGGCTCCGAATCACCGGGAGGTGGGCAAAGTTCCCCCTCAGGTTGGTTGGTTGCACCCCGTCGGGATCTTTGAAAGTGAGGGAGGGTCACCTCTCTTTTGTCCTACTATCTCCCCCTGGCATCCACCTTTTTCCTCGGTGGGTATATCAACATGGCAGTAGCTAGTAATCTAATCAATCAGCATGAGATGCATTTCTGAAATATTAATTCAACCTTTCATGAGATGCAATTGAATGGAATCTTGAAAGTTTGGATAGGGGAAGGGTCTTACCAATGCAATTCAGTGACTCATTGATTGCTAGTACTTACCCTTTTACAATATTTCAGCTTGGGCAGAAGAATTCAACCAAAACAAATCAAGGTTATGCATCAAGCTTGACAAATGATATCTATGATGAAGTAATGATTGAATCAAAACTGAAATTCAATGGAATAGGCTGAAATCAATGAAAATTAACACTAATCTTTGATCTATTGATCAATTCAGTGAATTAATTGATCAATAATCTCCCATCAACAAGTGAAAAAGCAATAGCAAGTGGATTATTGAGAGATTTCAGAGATTAGTAAAAGAAATACCTCAATTAAGCTTGAAGAATATGGTAGATGTCAGCTGCAATCCTATTGATGGAAGAATTCTTGCTTGAACACTTGAATATCAAATATTCAAGCCTCTTGAAGAAAAATCCCAAAATAATCATTCCATTTGAGCTCCAATGTCCTCCACGGGCTGAAATCTCCTCAATGCCTTCAATCTTGAAGTCTATCTGATTTGTGCATAGCACTAGAGAAGCCTTGGAGGTCGGAGAAGCCCAAAATTTGAAGAAATTTGAGCTTCCAGATCTGTGGCTATGGCTGCCTTGCTGTGTTTTAGGGTTTTGAACAAAGAAATTGATTATTAGAGTTCTCCTCCAGCTGAGAGTTGCTGTAATAGATGCTGATGAAGTGCTTCAAGGCAAGTGATCAATCAGTGGAAGATCTGGAGCAGATCTGGTAGAGATTGAGAGCAGGGAATTCAGCGCAAATTTTGGCGCATTTTTCGGGCTGTAGACTGCTCCATTTCTTGCATCACTACCTGACCAGGATACTCCTCTTGAAGCTCAGGTGACAAGGAATCATTGCCCCATGGTTTGGCTGTGAGGGTTGATCAGTAGAGAGAGATATTTGAAGATTTCTTGGCAGCTACCATTAAAGCTTCAGCCAAAAGCTTGAAAGAGAGAGAAGAGAAGCTCCCTTTTGAAAAGTGACTGGAGTTTAACCTCTAACTAAGCCCGATTAACCTGCCTTTACCCTAGTTACCTCCAGTTTTGCATGAAGTTTGATGACGACCTGCCACTTAAGCTATCCTCCTCCATAACTAACCTTGGATATCTCCAAATGTAGTCTCTTACTAACTATAGATGATCTGCAGCACTCCACTAGTCACTGTCTTGTACAATTTTTGTCTGAAATTGATTTTGATAGAGGAAAATAGGACTGAAAATAGAAGAAAAAGAATGGATCAAAGACCAATGCTCTGATACCACTTATTAGTGAACTAGAGAGAGAGAAAGAGGAGAGAGAAGACTACAAAAGAGAGAGAAAGACTGCAGGAAGAGAGAAGAAGAGTGATGAGGAGAGAGAAATACTAGATTTGGAGAGAGAATGACAGGAAAGAGGGAGAAGCCATAGAAGCTGTGAGCAAGATGGGAGACAAGGACTGTAATTGTATTAATGTGTCAAAAAGATATGAAAATTTACATGTCCTCTCCTTTTATACCAATGTGAGTGTGACATGGCATAACGTCAATATTATTTACACCAAATCCTTATTCCCAACTTCTTATATCTAATTGCATCTAGTTGCATGTGGCTTATTCATTGATAGAGCAATTACAAGGAAGAATTGGTCAAGGGTTATGAATGGCATAATCATGACATTAAAAATTGTGCATACAAGCATTAAGTAAATTTTATATAGAATCACTCATTGATCCCAAGAGGGAGAGCATATTTGCGATGAAATTTTATCACGGCTATTCTTGTATTGTTTGGGAAGAATGCAATTGGTTTTGTTGGTTGATTGAACAACATCCTAAATGCTTTTACATTCAACTGGTTGTTAGTTGTTGTTTAGATGATTATTACAAGTGCTTGTGATTTATGGTAAATGCATGGAAAGGGTCTATGATGACAAGTCGCCATGGGAATAAAGGAATGTTTTCTTGGAAAATGATATTAGGGCTGAAAGCCTTTGTTTGTGCTTGATTCTTAAAGGATTTAATTAAGGAATGATATTTTGCACGGGTGGATCACCTCTATGATCGCACTGCAGATTAACCCAAAGAGGGCACTGCTCGATTCATGGGCCGAAGGTCGAGTGGTGAAAAGGCCAACCACGGGAATGATGTTTCACTCCTAGAGAGCTTGTGAGTCACTTGGAGCTCTGGACACCCCTTGCTAGGTCTAGAATGGAGTTGAAGACCTCCGTGACCCCCAACGTCTAGGTATGTTGGGAGATCCTATTCTAGATAAAGGATTGATTTCAAGGTGCCATGTGATTTGGACCAATTACTTCTACATGGCAGAAGGGATACTTCTGTTGGACAGAAGGAATACATAATTTCTCCTGTATGGGCGGGAGACAAAGATTAACTTGAAGATAAGTTAAGGAACTTGTTTATCAATAGATTGCTTTACTATATTTATGTGTCTGTGCTATAAGTTATGCGAATGAATCATGTTCCCTAAAAGGCTTAATTAATGAAGCTGACTTTAAATGTCACACATAAATGTGGTAGGACCTAATTAGAAAACTAAAGTTATTATGGGAAGTGGGTGGGCAGAACCCCCGATGGGTCCGTCCTACGGCAGGGTGGTCCCAGAAAACTAGGAGGCTTCTCACATGATTTTATCATCATTCGACCTTTAGGTATTGTTAGGTTAGAACCCGATTCATGCCGTTTTAGGGGACTGAAATGAGACTATGTCCTACGAGCAGAGAGGTTGAGCGGCGCATCCCTCTCGTTTCCCATTCTCTTTGAACTAAGTGCGGCATGGGTCTGCTTCGGCTTGAGTATCTTTGTGTAAAGTAGGATGTCTAGGATCCGAGCTAGAATGTTGTTAGGAGACCTTGGCTACTAGGAGCCCAAATTTCAGGTCGATTCTAGTGGGTTCGACCATGAACGTTCTGTTGCGAGGCAGATTCGGGAACCCTAGGCGACAAAACTCGAAACATTCCATGGGAATACCGGGCAATGACACTTAGATTCGTTTCTCGGTAGACCGCTAAAAGGGTGCTTGGATAGCCGATGGGCGGGCACCTTGCACAATTACTTTGTACACACACACAATACATGTGCATGCGTGCACGTGCATGCATGCATGTGTGTGTGTACACACACAAATACCACACCCTCCAAGCATCATCCTTGTTGATTTTGTCAAGAAACCTTGGACAAAGAGCCATTTATTAGCCCTTATGTATCTTATGACAAAGATGGTAACATCTTCTCAATGGATTATTAACCCATTGGAATCATGGTGCTATGACAAGCAAGAGGAAGAGGCATGGGATGATATTGTGAGGAGATTGCTTTTTAGAATTGGAGACAAACATACTATATATCCTTGACACGAGGTAGTAAACAAGATATTGGAATTGTCCATTGATCACCTTAGCAATGAACATACATTGTGTAATTAGGTATTCATAGTTTGATATGGTAACAATTACTTTGTGTCCATGTATGCATGCATGTGCGCACACACACACACACGCACACACACACACACACACACACACACACACACACACACACACACACACACACACACACACACACACACACACACACACACACACACACACACAGAATGACTTTGATAATGTTTGGTGTAACACTCATCAATAGATAGTGGAATCCAAATTCTGTAGAATTGGAGAGCTTGCACAAATACTTTTTAATTGCCAAGGAGAGAGAGAGCGTACACGTGTGCATGTGAGTGAGTGGTGTGCAAGAGAGTGAGACAGTGTGTGAAAGTTGAGGGGAGAGGAGGAGGATGAGGAGAAGGAGGAGAAGACGTGCTAAAGGAGAAGGAGGAGGCAATGGTGGAGATGAGAGTTAGGAAGTGGAGGAGGTGGTGGTGGTGGAAGTGGAGGTGGTTGCAACTAAGGGTGGAAGAAGTGAACTATGTGAAATAAAAATTGGGGGGGGGGGGGGGGGGATGCAAAACAAAACTTGGTAAAAAGCTCACTCGAAAAGCTCCCTTCTTACCCTTCCCAAGTGTGTGTGTGTGTGTGCGACAAACCTAGTCACCTATATTGGATTGTAAGATTTAGATGCTAACAAACCATGATATAGCACATTACCACCGAAGTTGTTAATGAGGCAAGGAATTTGTCATTAGGCATTAGCTTTACCCTACTCCCAAAAGCAAAACTACGTATCTAGCCTTCAAAGTTATAAAGCAAGACCATTCTTATCCCAAACTATTGCTCCTAGATTGAAATCACATTCAAGTAAATTAAGAGTGATGATATAAGGCTAGAGCATTAATCAACATCGACAAAAGATAGCACATGGAGGCATTATTCACAATCTAGTGTTTTGTACACATTATTTTGAATATGACAACAAGTTTGTCTTGTATATATTAATATTTTCTTCTATTGAATGTAAAATCTCATAATACTATTACATTAGGCAAAAGTTGTATGATCTCTAGGTATGCATGAGAAAGAAAGTGATTAGGTGTTGGTAGGTGACAATACATGTCACCATAAATTTGGACAAAGAAAAATCACACTTTAAATAATTTACCTATGAAGATATTTCATAAGCTTCTCACATGCTAAGGAGTATGTTACAATAGTTATGCTTCACATGCAAACAATAAACTATGCAAGTATACAAGCCCAAGGTTTTTCATGCTTAAAAATAAATGTAAGCTCCTAGGAATGCTCCAATCCTTTTGGTATTTAGGCATGATTGATTACCTTAGGAACTCTTAATGGTAATGATATCAAACTATAGAGTGCAAATTACTTTAAAACACAAACTCTATCTTGATTTTAATCTTTATATTGCTAGCTTACCATGTGAAAGTATGGTTGAGTGTGTGGACTTTTGTTTTGATATTAGACATAACAATATGATGTTTGTGAACTTTTGTTTCAATAGTATACATAACAACATGATGTTCTTTAACTAGTGACACATGGATTATAAAGTTGTGAATGATATGCTAATACTAGGTGAAGTTTTTTTGTTTAATGTGGTTTAACTTTGTCTTACTATGTGACTTGAGAGAAATATGAGGTGTTTTCTACCAAGCTAGCAACTCCTTTGTGTGTGTGTGTGTGACGAGAGAGAGAGAGAGAGAGAGAGAGAGAGAGAGAGAGAGAGAGAGAGAGAGAGAGAGAGAGAGAGAGAGAGAGAGAGAGAGAGAGAGAGAGAGAGAGAGAGAGAGAGAGAGAGAGAGAGAGAGAGAGAGAGAGAGAGAGAGAGAGAGCACTATGTTGAACTATTGAGTACCTAGTGAGGTATCAAAGCCATAGGATTGGGAGAATAGTAAGGCTAGTGTTCCATAATTTTGAGAGGTGAACTTAGGTGAAACCCTTCAAGCCACCTTAATCTAAATCAAAGTGGTAAGGGTTTCCTCTATTCGTTGATTTTGAGATTTGAACCTCATTAGGTTGCTTACAAGCATTGTTGAAAACAATCCAAGATTTGTCTCATGGACCTTTCCATATTATGATAAATATCCATGTCTTATTGTATCACGTCTTCCAAGATCATGTGATGCATGCCATATGGCAACAGTCCATTTTTGTAACAATATCATGGATGCATTTTCTTCCTATATGTTTTAGCTTTTGTTGTTGTTGAATATCTTTGTAAGGTTTTGTCAGAAGTTTGTATATCAAAGCATTGCTAGAGGTCATTGTCAAAATCAAGATGGTAACTGGTACATGTTAATGAAAGCTCATAGTTAGGTGGCAAAAAATATATAATTGAAAGCCTCTCTTGGATGTAAATCTCTCCACCACCAAAGATCTAAGGTCAACCATCCATGTTCATGAAAATGTGGAAAGTGGAGTTCCATTTGAAGCCTACATGTCTCACGTTCAGAATTGCTTTAAGAAATATCAATAGCTGAGTCATACTATTTGCTTGAAGTCTTATTGTTTATGGCATTTATATTGGGGGTGTTTTTTATAAGTTCCAAAAATAAAATTTGTATGTGTGCGTTAGACTTTCTACACAAGAAGGGGCATTCCTAGCACCTCTTTTATAAATGTAGGGTTTGACTTGTTTCAAAGGGCCACACTTGTGAAAGGTATGATCCCTCAAGCTTCCTCAAACACATATTTTAATGCAAAGAATTCTTGGTTCTAATGCACAACCATTGGACCCTACCCCCCCAACCCCGCGTGCCCCAATTCGTGTGCATGCCACCATTATGTGGATCCTTGCTTGTCTTATTTGGATCTAAAGCAATTAGAGTAGCACATTATTTGTCACACTTGGTGCGATATATATGTCAAGATTAAGAGCACCTTAAAGCACATAAACTTGGTGTTTAGTCGAACTCACTTATGATGTAGAGAGGTAATTACAAGAGTTTTCCTTGCTTTGCTAATGAGGAAGAGGCAAGCCTTAGAAATTAGAACATAGATGTTAATAATAGCAACTCTTCCACCAAAAAGCTAATCAAGTTAGATAATAAAAAGTAAAACTTTGGAGAGGAAGATATAAACATCTACAAGAAGAGAAAACTTGCAAAACACACATTAGTAGTTTCATAAAAGAAAGACTAATGATAGTAGTAAATAAGAGAGGAAGGCATGGTATACTATAGCATTGCCCAAAACATGCTAGTTTGACTTGGCTTCTAAAGAAGCGAACAAAAAACTAGGTATGATGCATCTTTTCACCTTGAGCTACCTCCAAGTCCATACAAGTGATTTTGGAATGATATAAAAAAAGAGGAAGAGAGGATTTCCACATGTACTAAATAAACAAATGTGTATGTGGGTGTCCTACAGCCTTTCCTCCCTCTTGACCCTACACATGCAAAATTTTTGGGACTTGATATCGTCAATGTGTGTACAACATCAACAACTTGAGCTCCGCGGATCTCATAACTTGCAATGGTGCTACCCCCACACAAATGACCAACCACATGTGGATTTTCATCATTGGTCATGTGTTGATATTGTGTTACTTTACTACTTCATTCTTCTTGCCAAGTGTGATAATTGACGGGTTTACTACTCCTTTTGCTTGCGTGTGGACAAATACACCACCATGAATATACTCCCCACGATGTACGTAAATTTACTTGTGTGTGGAGTGGCTCTTATTTTCAAGTTGCTCTATTGAGATTATGTCGAGACCTTTCAAACCACCACACAAAAGTGAGGGGAAAAACTAAGAAAATGAGAGATGAAATCTTAGAGCTAAAAAATAAATAAATTCACCAAAATTTGTGATGGCCCTATCTCATCCGAAACTTTAGTTAATTTTATGGGACACTTTGACCGTTATAATAAAGTGCCCTTATTGGCAATGCTAATAACCAAGAGGGCCTTGGAATACTAAGTGACCCTCAATTAAGGATTACTTCTTCACACCTTCATGCACAACAACTTGTGCCTAGGTGTTCAAAGTTTCCCTCTTTTGGTAGAATTAGAAATGCAAGACATGTTTTCTAGTTTTACCGCAAACCTTCAAACCGGGGCTTAGGTGGAATTGTTCGAAGGGGTGCCCCATCCCACATAAGTCGTGCCCGATGAGATGCTTCCCATTTCCATTGTCCTCTTGAGCTACAAGAAGGCCATAGCTAGCAGAACATTTCCAAAATGGCCACAATTTGATGTACAGAGTTTTGTTTTTGAAGTGAGAGCAATTTGAAAATTGGTGGAGAGGCCTTTAAAGTCATAGGGATAATAGTGTTTTCAGAATCAATTATGATTTTTCTTAAAAATAGGAACAACAATCTCTCTCTTTTTTTAAAAAGAAAATTATTAAAAAGAGGGAGAGAAAGAAAATGTTGTGGTAAAAGAAAAAATTTTAAGTTTTAGACGTGAAATAGATTTGTGCTACTAGAGAAGCGAAACCTAGCAATCCAGCTCACAAGCCCGCACTCGATCCAATTGGGCTATGATCCAGCTCACAAGCCCGCACTCGATCCAATTGGGCTATGATCGGAAAAACGCTATGCCACCTCTTTTCCTCTTTTTAAATATAACTAGGCGCTCCGTGCCTAGACTCGCCGAAGCGCCGGGGCGGGCGCGATTTTTGCGGGCGGGGGCGGGTCCGGGTTCTCTTTTTTTTCTTGTGGGGGAGGTGGGGGCTACCATGTGGCACCCGCCCCCCACCTCTCGTTAACTAATAGTATAGATTTTTACGTTACCACCCAATTTTTATTTTTTTTGTAAAAAGCTTGAAAATCCAAAAAATTAATTTGAAAAGTAATATGATTTTTTGCACCTCCTGAGAAATCGAAAAATCAAATAAACAAATAAATAGATAGGATGCATAAACAATGTAAAAATTTCCACCTCCTGAGAAAATAAAAAAATCAAATAAATAAAAGAGATGGATTAGATAATAGATGCATAAATAAGGACAACAACATAAAAATTGTCCTGCCGTGCTTCTGCCGCAGATTCGGGCTCAAATCAGGAGAGGAGAGGAAGAGAGAGGGATGATGCTGCCATGATTTGTCGTGCCCTGCACCATCACGATTCACCCCCCGAAGGTCAGTCATGGATCTGCTCTTGAATGAGAGAGAGAGAGAGAGAGAGAGAGAGACGGAGGGGGCAGAGCCCCTCGAGGGCATCTGATTATTTTGATATTATTTTGATGCCTGATCTGGAGCCTCGCGGGATACGGGCTCCTCCGCACCCCCGCCTCTGCCTCCCGTGTTGTATTTAACGTTCTGTGATGCTTTTTCTTCCCACCCACATATCATCTGTGTCTGTATGTGTGTGTTTCATAGCCTTGGATCCCTCTGTGACCTGCCTGTGCATGCATCTCCCTCCCGTCTTCAGAGGAGTTTTTCACCCATGCGCAGCAGCTTCAGGTCTCTTGGAGTCCATCAGCCATTACTGGATCTCTTGAGACAGACCCAGGGATCTCTTGCCAGGAGACAATAAGCCATTATTGGTTTCTTGAGACTGACTCAGGCATCTCTTGGTACAGTAATGTAAGAGACAACACCCCACACACCTTGGCATAATGCATAGGCATGTACAATTTCCACGGTTCATGTGAAATTACTGCATCATAGCACCACATCATAGCTTCCATCAATACGAACCCTGCAATCGGTCAAAACATCCTGATGCTTGTCTGTTTTTCCAAACAATCTCTGATTTTGATGGTTGCGGATCATAGGACATTACTGAACCACATCCATCAACCGTAATCAGTCAAAAACATCCTGATGCTTGTTTCTCTCATCAAACGAACTCGCTTCATGTTGGTTGCGGATTGTATGACATTACTGGAAATGATGCACATCACATCCATCAACCGTAATCAGTCAAAAACATCCTGATGCTTGTTTGTCTCATCAAACGAACTCCCTTCATGTTCGTTGCGGATTGTATGACATTATTGAAAAGGATGCACACCACATCCATCAACCGTGACAGGATGGTGCCTGTCTCATTAAAGGGTCTCCACATTGCACAACTAACATGATGCACAGCACATCAAGCAAGAGTGGAATTTATGACGTTATTAGACAGGTGCACATAAACACCAAGGTCTTGTTTTGTTTTGCAAAAACATACATCATGCAGGTTTTAGATGGCTTCTCTCTCATGATGAAGGGATTCGGTTCTGATGCTTGTGCAGGCGATGCTATCAACCTTATGCAGTCTTTGATCATTGACTTCTCATGCAAAATCTGCCAGATAGGCCTGCTGCAAGTTGCTGCAGAGTTGTGCAGACAGCACGGTAGAGCCTCATACGATCTGTGACCTCTCCAAACAGTGCAGCAGACATGTATGAAAGGGAGAGAACCAGGTTTATCATGTGCAGAGACATGGGAGAGGAACGGTTAGTTTGCCCAAAACCTCGACGTGCAGTTGTAGGGATCTGCTCAGCGGCTGTTGACACTTTGAAGCCTGTTAGAAGGCTAAGGAGGTACCACTGCTCTTGCGGCTCATTCCAGATGCATTCTGTACATGCCCATAATATTTGTCTGATCATGACTTTTGTTTGCATTATGCTACCATACTGGTGAGTAAGAAATCAGTATGTAATCTCAGCCATTTTTGCAGCCATCTGCCCTTGGCTGCGGAAGGAGAGGCAGGACACGAGATCTTGGACATCCTTTTCAGCAAGGTATGCTTTCGTCACATGCCAATCTACTCTGTACACTGATCTGCTAAAACATTGGGATAGTTGGTCACTGATAAGGGATATGCCATCTTTTGTTGACTGTTTGTTTGCCCTTTACCTGCAAAGTTTCCTCCTGGTGTGTCATCGACTCAAGATTTCCTGATGAATTCAATTCCCATGATTATTTTGTGATTTACTTGCTACTTGTCTTGTTTCTGCATTGCCTGAGTGTTAAAATACTGTGTGCTGGTCTCTTTCAAGTATTGCAACGGAGTCTCTAATGTGCTACCCTTGAAATCAAACAGATCAGCAGGCCTTACATAACTTGATATCCCCTTGTTGAAGTGCTTTGGTACATCTTTCTGTGCATGTAAGCTTCATCATTCATATGTATGCATACTAAGTTCTGTCATATCTTTGGCCCCTACGTAGGTGAGCTTGGGCGATGCTGGCAGCATAGACCCTTCCTTTGGTGGGTCACCCCCAAGCCGTGCAGGCAATCCACTCATACATGATGTACAGTTCACTACAAAGAGGGCAACTCCAGTTCTTCCTCACAAGTTTACATGCAATTCCGGAAGTAATGCGTCTGTGAAGTCTGCCTGTGGTGCTTCCTATGGATCAAAGCCCTTTGTACGTATTGTGGGTTTTGCCGCTGCGAGCACGGGACCTCATCAGGGCGTGCCAACTTTTGCTTGATTTCTTCTGGGGGCAGGAATGGCGTGACCTTCACGGACATGAGGTCTCATGTTCCTCCCCTATCAAATGCCATACTGTGTGATATTTCTAACTAAATCACAGTTCTTGCCTATCCAAGGGATGTGCTTCCATTCCCCTTCTAATTGTAAATTGAATACGGCTTGTCTCAATTCGAGGGATGATGAAGAAAACCCAATGTGGGAGAGTTCATAAAATCATGCACAGGAATCAGCTCAAGAACGCGAGTTTCGGATTGAGAATGAGGCCTGATATGCGAATAGTAAATTTGTAAACAGTTAATAGCAAATTATACACCCATACTTGCCACCCTTTTGGCAGTTGTTTTGCATGATCCAACTTGAGCAAATGAATCTATTTTTCCAACAAAGCAGCCAGTTCCATGTCTTTGATTCTCACCTTGCTTCCTTGATTTGGTGAAGATTTTGAAGGTGACTTCATACTACACAAGCATGATGTGAGATGGTAACGACTGTAGACATGCACTAATCGAAGGTCAGTTATCAAGACCAAAATATCTGAGCTTTTGATCTCTTACAAGAATCATACATCCTATGTAGCCACAAGTACTGTTGGCCCTTCACTGAGTATGGGTTTAACCTTTTTGTGGTTGGAATTTTGTCCACCCCAATCGGTGTAGTTGTCTTTGAGAAGGATGTGTTTTACTGTGTTGTACAATGTTCTCTCCTTGGGTCATTTCAATGGTTTTGGTCTTGAGTTGTGCTCTATTTGTCAGCATTGCTTGAAAGGGCATGCTATAGTAATGGTTAGGGAAATCTAGCCAGTCTTCGAGTTGAAAACTACCCTTAGCTACCTAGCAAGCACTTTCAAAGGTTTCCCCCCCTTTTCCCTTAGTTTCTCTTTTTTAAGAGCTTGCTTCTTTACCTTTTAACCATCAAAATTAGGTAAAGAAGAGAAAAACCGGCATAGGGCAATGCCCAATGCATGAGGTGTCCTCTCATTTGATTTGTGTGCAAGGTTATGTAGGGTTGGTTTGATGTACTCTCGTTTGACTTGTGTGCATGTTTTTGTGGGGTGCAACCAATTGTCCAATTGCATTTCAAATGAGCATTAGTGGAGGTTAACCTTACCAATTTGTTGATATGCAAAGATGTTGGCCCCTAGTGCTAAGCTTAACCTTGAGAAGAGGGGCATTGGCTACTGCAAAGCTTTGGACCTTGTTAATTGGACAATTGATGATGTTCCTCTCATGCCAAAGTTTTACATATGGTGTGCTGTATGTGTTTGATGGAGAGGATTATGATGCTATCTAGAAAGAAGTGCAAGTTATACAGCAATAAGACAATTTTTGGATAAGCAAGGATACTTCAACATCATGAAATGTTAAAAGACCATGAATTTATTGTCGAATTTCATCATTGAAATGCATTCAAATAAAAATATTGAATGTTTCGAGGGCTTTTGAACAAATTTACATGTTAGAAAAAGATAAAGAGTTCCACTTAATTATCAAATATTGCCCATTAAATTTTCCTTATGGATGAGCATGGAGAGCGAGCAATGGCCATGCCAATAAGGTGGGCAATGTGGATTGATAATCAAGTGGTGCACATCCAGAAATGATATGCAAGGGTTTGTCATGCTAATTGATAATGGTTATTGATAAGCGTGATTCTAGTTTCACCTCTTATAAGGGTGACAAAAGAGAGAATGTGAAGGTGATAAAGAATACAAGAGAGCAAGGTAGAGGTAGATATACTAGAAGACTTGATTGCTTGCATTGCATTGATACAAAGGGGTGTGTGTGTGTGTGTGTAGAAGATATGATGGAAAGTAGGTGTGGTAATTGAACCACTTGTGGATTAAAATGATCTAACTCAATAATGATTAATGAAATTTTGTACATGGAGTATATCAACGGGTTACATTGATGTGATAAAACATAGTTACATTTACTCATAGAGTTTGAATGTAGAATAGGAGTCATAGTTATACCAAGATATGCAACAAGAACTCCTAACCATAGGGCCTCCTTGTAAGCTTCATTGGTGGTTGCAATGTAGTTGGTCTCGGTAGTAGATGAGGCCCTACATTTCCGTACCCTTGACGTCTAAGAAACACCTCCATCGAGAGTGTAACGTAGCTGGAGGTAAACTTTCTATTATTTGCATGTATTGCATAATGAAAGTTTGTGTAGCCATTGACTCTAGTATCTTGGTTATTATAACAAATGCACATATTTACAGTGTCCTCAAGGCATCTCACAATACCTTGCATAGCATCCCAATGTTGCTTGCTAAGTGTTGCCATATAACGAGCCACAACTCCCATTGCAAATGTTATGTTAGGTCTAGTGGCTATCATGACATACATCAAGTTGCCCATAGCGAATGCATGTGGGATCTTAGTCATCTTGGCCCTCTCATCATTTGACTAGGGACGATTTGCTCGATTGACCTTCACATGAGAAGGTAATGGGCAATCAATAGGCTTACCACCATGTATATGGAACTAGAGACTTTATGAATGTACTCCTTTTGTGATAAGCAAAGGAGTCCCTTAGAGTGATTGCACGTAATGCACATACAAAGTATGTGAGAGGTATACCCCATGTCCTTCATCTCAAAGGTCTTCTTGGGTTGAGTCTTCAAAGCATCAAGCTCATCATGAACACTCTCAACAATCAACATGTCATCAACATATAGCACCAAAATGATAGGGCTACCATCATCGGCCTCCTTTGTATAAAGACATAGATCCATGTCATTGTGGGAATAATTGTGCGAATGCATAAAGGCATCAAACTTATGCTACCATTCCCTAGGTGCTTGCTTAAGTCCATAAAGACTCTTCCTCAACTTGCACACTAAGTGGTCCTTGTCCTTTTCCTCAAAGTCCTTAGACTGTTGCATACATACATATCCTCATGTAGGTACCCATGTAAGAAAACCATTTCAATATCCATCTGGTATATGTCCAGATCCATCTATGCAAACAAGGCCAATACCAAGAAAAGGGTACTCATTTTGACCACAGAGGAAAATATCTTATCAAAGTCAAATCCCTTTTCCTATTCAAACCCCTAATATCCAAACATGTCTTATGTGTTAGCTTAGGGTGACCACATGTGCTCTTCAACTTATACACCCACCTCCATGGAAATGCATGTTTATCATCTGGTAAGGGAATCAAATACCATGTATGATTTTTCTGCACTGAGTTAAACTTAGATTGCAGCTGTGTATCTCAACTACTTGCTCTGGTCTCATGCATCTTGTCCTCATGGAACACAACATCATGGTTGCACATAACCTTTTGAGCTTATGGATCCCAAAGATGATAGCCCATCTCACCTGCATCACCATATCCAAGAAAGATGTATTTGACGGACTTTGGATCTACCTTGTTGTGTTTGTCTTTGGAAATATGGTAGAAAGCCTTACATCCAAATACTCACAAGTATTACATGTGAGAGATATTTTACAGACCATATCTTCTTTGCAACTCTACCATCAAGATGAATGCATGGGGATCAATTAATTAGATGAACTATAGTAGTAACTACCTTATCCCAAAACTATTGTAGAAAGCTTGCTTGACTAACCATACTATGGACTCTTTCTTGAATAGTCATATTCATACGCTCGATAACACCATTTTGGGATAGGGTCTCTTCTCATTACAAAATTGCTTAAATGCCTTGAAGAGAGATATTCAATCCCATGATCAAATCATAGGCATTTTAGCTAGGTTGTAGACTGGTTTTCTCAACCATAAGCAAGAAAGCACTGAAAAGTGGGCAATACCTCTAACTTTTGCTTAATAGGATAGGCACAGACCCTATGTGAGTAATCATGAATAAAGGTGACAAAATACGTAGTACCACCTAATGATTGATAAGGCATAAAACCACAAACATCTGAATGCACAAGAGCCAATGGCTTATCCATGTGCATACAACAAAACCTTTTATACAAGTTACAAGTTTGCTTGCCATATAGACAATGATCACATGAGTCAAAACATGAGTAGTCAAGCGGCGGTAAGTACAGCACATGAATGTATACTTTCATTCCTTTAAGAGACATATGTCTAAGATAACAATGTCAAAGAGATACACGTGGAAGATTAGTTAGGGCCAAAACATGATCAATGGATCCAGATATAAGCAAGGGATATAGGCTACCAAGCTTAGCACCTCTAGCAAAAATGAGGATGCCATATGTAATCTTCCATGTAAAATCACCAAAAGAGGCATGATATCTATCATAATCCAACTATCTAGTTAAGTTAAGACTTTTAATCAAAGCTAGGAAATGATGTACATCATGCAGCACAAATGGAGTATCATTACCAAACTATAGTCTCACATCATATATGCCAAAAATGTCACATACATGATCTTCACCCAGTTTGGTTGAATGTGTAACAGTGTGATAAGTATAAAACCAATGATGATACAGGGTAAATATGGAAGGAACTCATTCAAAAGTACAAACATGGTTGTACCTTCTTTCATGCAAAAGTCCATTAAATTTTTCAACCAATAAACCTTGTTGGCTACACTTTTTTGAGCATATAATTCTTTAAGCCTTTGCCACATTGTATATGCTGAATTTAGCTTCTCAAATGTTAAAAAGCAAGTTGTTTGACACTAAGAGTGGAATGGTAGAGCGAGCAAGCTGGTCCAAGTCATCCCACTCGTCTTGTTCCATGTCTGCTAGTTTGACTCCCTTTGTTTTGATGGGCTTTACATGTTTCTTATGTACCAAGACATTGTAGCATTGTTTTTGCCAATTTGCAAAATTATGTGCACCCTCAAGCTTCTTAATGTGCAAAAGATTAATGTTGTCACTATTTGCATCCATAATTTGTAGTCCCAAATTGACTGTCGAGTCACCAAAGATAAGCCCAAATGTGACACAAGTAACCACGGTACATAAAAGTACCAACCAATAGTGAGAAAATCTCGAGGTTGCAGAAATTTCAGATTTGCAAATAGATATTTAGAGCTAAAAGGATGTCTTTTGCTGCACTCCTCAAGCAATCATTGACATATTTAGAGACCGAGCCACCAGTTACATGTGAAATCCCCAAAATTTCACTGCAATTTCTGCTTTAAAGGCATTCACGTGCAGAAATTTGACAATTTTGATCAAAAGCCCCAAATTTTTGGAGGGTAATCCGTCAAGATTGCATCAATATATGTATCCAAGTGCATGTGCCATACATTTGTTGCACATATTGAAGGGATTTTGCAAAAGCCCTAAATTTTTGGATTTAGAGTGCACACATTTTAGTAAAATATGTGGGAATCCCCAAAATTTCTCAGGCAAATGTGCACCAAATGTGCAATTTCTGAGTTGGATTATCTTGTTCGGTGGTGAGATCCCCAATTCGAAGAAAAGCCCCAATTTTCTTGGGCAAAATTTCACTTTGTGCCTTGATGCGTGAACACTCGGTAGAGAAGGGAGAAAAAAAAACTAATTTTTCAAATTTAAAAGAAATATTGACTGCTGTCCCATCATCGCCTAGCCACCATGGATTGGTCACCGCGTGCTAGTCTTGTGGTGCGCTGGTCTTGATCACTGGTCCTATTTGCCTTGCGCATCAGCTGCCTGACCCGTTTGTGCCTGGCTGTGCATCATAGGTGCCTAACTTTCTTGTCCACCTAATGTGTGCCTTGTGGCACTTGCAACTTGCTCATCGATCTGTCGCGTGTCCTATGACACTTGCAACTCCCGTTTGCTTGTGACACCCTACAACTCCTACTCTCCTGTTCCTACGGCCTGACGCCCGCCGTCACTGGCCCTCTGATACCAGTTTGATGGAGTCTGATAGATCTGGACTAAGTGAGCTGAGGGTGAGTAGCAAGTCAAATATCACACAGAGAGTAGAGAGCAGCAGTGAGGAGAGTGAGCATGACATACTTTTTGTTTGGTACAAAGATGAGTGTACCACATTTTAGGTTTTGATAATGTATATAATGTACAAGAGTGTAAGGGTGAGTTCACACCCAAACACTATAAAAGGCATATTGAGCCGTTATTCCCAACAACTACTCATTAAGATATGCATTAGTCCCATTACTCATGAATGAGCTCCTTTCACTTTAGACTGGGCACTAAGCTTCATTCTCAACTCATGGTAGCCACTCATTGAGATATGCATTAGCACCACTACTCTTAGATTAGCTCCCCACCTTCTTGGCCTATCACTTAGTGACTGCATGTATATATACTTTAGCAATTTCATATTAGTCTCTTGCCATGTTGTAGACTAAGCCTTTTTTGTTGAAGAAGAAAATTTCAACCCTACTTTTCTATGTGCTTAAGTCTCCATTATATATTTGTTTGTGCTCTTGGTTGCTTCACCTCTCTCCCCTCTTATTTGTTTACATAATACTAGACCCATTCCATGGCTATGCAAAGCTTGATCTATGGAGCAAAAAATCAAGCAAGCACACAAGGGATTGAAAGGTAGAGCACAAGTGAAAGCACACAAGTGGAAGCAAGAGCTATGTGGAAGATGGAGCAAGAGAGATGTACTCTGTATGTGGAAACTCCAATAGTCGCAAAATGTGATTGGCCTTCCCTTATTCAAATGTCACTGGACATAATAAAGAATGAAGTGACAGTGATGGGTGTCCACCACTTGTAGTGTATAGGTAAGATACTGTCAATGTAATGAATACATAGGTGGTTAGGCATATGCATCTTTATCCCCAACAATCTTCTACTTAAAGGAAAATGTACACCTCTTGTGAGGAGAGAACAAAAAAAGTGTGACAAAGGATAATTGTACATAAAGTACAACAGGATGGGGAAAGACATCATCTCATCCAATGCCCATGCTTCCTAAAGAAGAAAATATGCTCCACTGAGAGACTTTTAGTGAGTAAATTCATAGGATTCTCATCAATGATCTTGACAAGCTCAACAGGCTTCTCCTCTACCACCTCCTTAATGAAGTGATATCACACCTCAATGTGCTTTGTCTTTGCATGGAAGACTAGATTCTTGGCCAATTGAATAGCACTCATAGAATCCAAATGTATGGTAGGGACCACATCAGTAATACCAATGTTTGTGAGACTAGATAGCCTAACCATAGAGCCTCCTTGTAAGCCTCAGTGATGGATGCAACATACTGTGCCTTTGTAGTAGATAGGTCCATGCATTTCTGTACCTTGCATATCCAATAAATAATGCCTCTACTAAAGGCGAAGGCATAGCTAGATGTGGATTTTCAACTATTTGCATGTCCTGCATAATTAGAGTTAGTGTAGCCCATGATTCATGTATCCTAGCCACCATAACATATGCACATATCTATAGTACCCTTAAGGTACCTCATGATGCCCTTCACAACATCTCAATGCCGCGTGCTAGGTGTAGCCATATAGTATGCCACAACTCTCATTGCAGATGCTATCATGGCATACATGAAACTATCCACTATAGATGATTAATGGATCTTGGCCATCTTGGCCTTTTGCTCATGAGATTGCAAACAATCAGCTTGACTAATCTTCACATGAGAAGCTAAAGAACAACCAATAGGGTTAACATCCTACATATACAACCGCTCAAGAACCTTTTGGATGTACTCCTTCTACAAGAAGTAAAGGACACCCTTAGAGAAATTGTGTGTGATGCGCATCCGAAGAATATGTGAGACATGTCCCATGTCCTTCATCTCAAAGATTTTCTTGAGCTAACCTTTCAAGGTATCCAGCTCATCACAAGTGCTCCCAACAATCAACATATCATCCACATAGGTACCAAAATCATAAGGATGCCATCATGAGCCTTGTTCATATATAAAAATGGATCTATATCACTACGAGGATGTCCATGGGAATGCATGAAAGCATCAAACTTGTGGTACCATTTCCTAGGTGCTTACTTAAGGCCATAAATACTCTTTCCCAACTTGCACACTATGTGTTCCCTATCTTTTTTCTCAAAGCCGTTAGGTTGCTGCATATATATCTCATCATACAAGTCTTCATGTAAGAAAGATGTCTTGACGTCCATTTGATAAAGATCTAGATCGAGCCATGAAACCAAAGCCAAAACCAAGCATAAGATAGTCATCTTGATAGTAGCAAAGAATATTTCATCGAGGTCAACGCAATGCTCTTATTTAAAACCCTTAGCAACCAATTTGGCCTTATAGACTGGCTTGGGACATCCAAGGGTTCTCTTTAACTTATATAACCACTTGCATGGCAAAACACGATTTTCACTAGGTAAAGGAACTAAATCCCACATATGATTTTTTAGTAGTGAGTCATACTTTGGCTACATGACCCTCTCCTAAGAGTGACTATCACCTTTGCACATTGCCTCATCATAGGTAAGAGACTCACTAGCATTTGTCACCATAATGCTATCCATAGAGGATGCAAACCGATCAAGTTGACATCTATCTCTAGTAGACCACCACAAAATAGGTTGTGGGGCCTATACCTCCTGTCTAACATCATGATGTAACAAAAGGCTCCTCTTGAAATATCACTCTACACGTGCTTAAATATTTTCTCCTCATTGAAAATAAAATCATGGCTACCGATGATGACCTTTTGAGCCGATGGATCCCATAGACACAATAGCCCATCTTATCTACATCCCCATAACCAATGAAGATGCACTTTATGGGCTTACGATCCAACTTATTGCACTTGTCCTTGGGAACATGGCAGAAAGCCTCGCAACCATAGACACGCGAATGATCATATGATGGAGGTTTCCCAAACCATACCTCTTCTATAACCTGATAGTCAAGAGCAGTGCATGGGGATTGATTAACCAAATGTATAGTAGGAGTAAGTGTCTTAGTCCAAAGTGTCATGGTAAGCGTGCCTAACTAAGCATACTATAAACTTGCTATTGAATTGCCCTACTCATACGCTCAACCATATCCTTATGGGGTGGGGTATATGAGGTAGTCAACTGACACTTAATATCCCTCTCATCACAAAACTGCTCAAAGGCTTTAGATACTCACTTCCATTTTTAGATTGTAGGGATTTTAGCCTATATCCAAATTGGTTCTCAACAAAAAGCAATCCAACACTAAAATGTAGCCAAGACTTCAGATTTTTTCTTTATGGGGTATGCCCAAACCTTATGTGAGTAATCATCAATGAAAGTAATGAAATACTTTGCACCATGTAGGGACTTACATGGCATAGAATGAATAAGAGCTACATGCTCACCTATACGTGTAATGTTAGACTTCTTATGCAAGTTATGAGCCAACCAGCCCATAAAGGCAATGATCACAAGAATCAAAATAGTTATAGTCAAGGGAGAGAAGATTACAAAAACGGGTAAGCATTTTCATTTCCTTAAGTGACATATGCCCAAGGCGATGATGTCATAATGATACATGTGGTACGACCATTTCCAAAACATGATCAGTAGACCTAGATACAAGTAAGGGATAAAAAGTGCCAGACTTGGCACCTCATGCTAGGACAAGATTCACACAAGTAAGCTTCCATGAGGAATCTCCAAAAGATACAATATAACCTACATTATTCAACTATCTAGCCAAAACATGATTTTGGTTAAATTTGAAACATGGTGTGCATCATGCAAAGTAAATATACTTCTTGAAGGAAACTATAACTAGACATCTCCAATAGAGAATAAGTTGCGAGTATGTAGTCTTCATTAGAATTAGTCTACATGACATTAATTTCTTCAGTCTTGGCAGTGGATTTGCTAGGGACAATGTTGCAATCATCATTCTTTTCCTACACTTTATACTTTCCCTTTTCTTTTTGCTTGTCATCACACATTTTATGGCAGTGTGGTTGAATGTGACCCTGCTTCCCATAATAGTGACAAGTCAATTCTTATAGCCATAGGACTTATTGTAAGACTGTCCACATGATTGAGAACAGCTCCTACCATTATTACCTCTGATTGTCAATGCATGAGAGGTGTGGGAAGCATCAATATTATTTTTGTTTACCTCTGACATTTCAACCCATCAATAGGCATATTTGCACACATACCAATACAGAATGTGTCCTGTGACTTAGATAATATAACCAACAAGAACAAGGGAGGAAGCTATGGTCCTTGATTGTACTAAAACTTGATGAGTAAAAGAAACAATGTATATATTGCAAATCAACCCTTTAGGGTAATCTTGCATTGATTTTTTCCATCTGAGGTTGTTTTGACCTTCGTTCTAACCTTATAAGTTAATACTTTTTTTAAGATATACAACAATTCCAACTGTGTTAGTCGTTTATAGATGTAGAGGTTATTTGGTTGTAGTGTACCTGGTATTAAATTGGTTTTAAATTGTAGGTTTTGCAAGGTTGCTTGTCTTACTAGAATGTTTAAACATTTCACCTAGATCATCAATGATGAGAAGATTGATAAGGACAATTATCCTATATGGAAGTTTAGGCTGACAAATTTCTTGAGGGGAAAAAGTGTTTAGAATACCATAGAAGGAGATAATGCAATGGGACCTAAAGTTCCTTTATGAAATGCTATTGCAAAATAGATAAAGGCTTAAAAAGATTAGGAGCAAACCTAGAGTAAACTATCATATAGCTTGTCTATTTGTGCCATAGATAGTTTGATGGACTATTTATAGGAATCTAAAACCTGTACTTTTGCATGGAGGAGTCAAGCAAAGATATTTGAAGTAAACACAAATGCTAGAAATCTATAGCTCAATTAGAGCTCAACAACTTAAACAAGAGAATTTATCCTTCAATGACTATGTATTAAGGATATAGAATATAATGGAAGCTTTTGGATTTATCAATGTAGTAGTTAATGATGGTGATGTTATGTGTGCATGTTTAGATGGACTTGGAGATGATTACAAGGGTTTCAAGTCATTTGTGAATACTAAGGATAATATCCCTGACTTACACATTCGATTTTTAAGTTGATAGTTGAGGATAAGAGCCTTGATTTGGATTCCTCTTCTTCTTAAAGTAATGACAAGTTTGAATTGGTATTTGACTCCACTAGTAGAGGTAGAGATAGAGATGATGGACAAAGCTAAGGTGGTGATCATGGTCAAAGTCATGATGCACATCAAAGTAGGGGAGGATAACTTCGAGGAAGGGGGAGCCAAATAGGACAAGTTACATACCGACAATATAATTTTGTTGATATTAGGGAATACTGGTATTATGGTGAGAAATGCCATATTTCTAAGAACAAAGACAATATACTTTGGATATTGAAAAAAAGTATGGTATAATTGGTTGTTATAAGCTAATCTTAATATACCTCTAGATGTCAATGCTAAGCCTAGAACACATGAGGAAAATTACATACTTGGTTTGAAGAGTTAGCTTATACAATTTCCAATAGAAGCCACAATTGGATTTAGTGTGGCACACATTGCTATTTAGGTCTACACTTGTAGATCTATTCTTGTGACTATACCTTATTTTATGAGATGCAGGTGTACCATTGGACTTGTATGGTTACGTTGGTGCAAATCGGGTTGGTATTATTTCAAATAAGAGGCCTACTAGTAGATTTATATTTTTGTTTAAGAGTGTTGCTATTACTTGGACTAGTAATAGAAACATCTTATACTTGCATTGTCTAGTATTGAGGTGGCAGACTATAGGGGTGCTACAATTATAGCATGCAAGGTAGCTTGGTTACACAAGCTACTTTGGCACTGCATGTGGAAAAAAACTATTATGATCTATTATGATAATCTTAGTAGCATTCAATTGGCCAAGAGCCCACCTAGTATGCCATACATATACCAAACACATAGAGATTCATTAATATTTCATTCAAAGAGTAGGTTCTAGTAAGTGGTATTGACTTGGTTTATGTTAGTACAAAGGATTAGATTGCTGATATTTTCACCAAGGCCTTGGGAGCTAAGAAGCTATGTTGCTTCAGGACTATGTTTGAGTACATGAGTTCATGTTGAGCTTGAGGGAGAACGCTGAGATATCAAGCTCCACATGAGTTGGATATTGAGCTCCACATGATCTCACATCCACCATATGCCTTGGTGATGTGGTAGGACTTTATCACTGGCATATTAGGTGAGTGACATGGAAGATATACTAGTGATTCTATAATTAGACTACACTCACATAGTCTACTCTTGGCTATGGTACGTTTGTCATGCCACCTCATTTGTTCTCACAGGGTTCACATTTAGTGACTACATGTACATATATTTAATCATTTTCATATTAGTGTCTTATCATGTTATAAACCATCTTTTGTATAGAAGAAGAACAAAAAAGAAGAAGATTTTGGTCTTACTTCTTTGTGTGCTCAAGTCTGCATTGTATATGTGTGGGTGCTCTTGGTTGCCTCACCTCTTTCCCCTCTTGTTTGTTTATAGTACCCACTTGTACTCTTGATTCTCTTCATAGTCAAAATTTTAAAGAAGATGAATATGTGATTCCCAATCCTATTGATGCCACCGCTAGAGCACAAGCTTGTTAAAAGCATAGATCTAGATCATGGTAGGAGCTATGGTGGATGCAAGATGAAGGATAGATTCATTTTGAAATAGACAATGAGTAGACAAATGTTACACAAGTGAATTAGGTTCCAAGATGGAAGCTTGGGCTCATAAAGACAATATTGTGCATGAGAATGACATGATAATAATGACAATGAAACTAGCAGTATTTGAAAGAGGAGAGCATCATGATATTGCATTACTCATTGTGAAATTGATAGTCAAGTACAATGCTTTATAGAATCCCCAAAGGTAGCATTCTGCAGCACTGTGCTTATGGTATTTAGGACCTTTGCCACATGGGTGTGATTGCATATTTCTCAAACAAAGCTAAGCAATACAATCTTAATATTCCTAGACCATCTCTAGCAATTGGCTCTATCATTGAAAATAAGAATGCCAAGTATGATGCTCTTAGGTTGAAGAGTGAAGGAGTAATCTTAATTCCTATAGTTGGTTCAAGTGCTCAAAAAGCCATCTCTGCCCCACATACCAAAATGGTTGCCTTGGTCAAAGTAGGTGAGTATATAGGCCCATAATACCAACTAAAGCTGATAAGTAAATTCAATAACTAGGTGGAAGAGGTACAAGCCAAAATTAGGGCAGAGGAAGCCAATGACAATTTGAACACACATCATGGGGTTGACAAAAGTCCCTTTTCTTTGTGGATTGGTCCTCACACTTTTGGTAGATTGGCTACTAAACTTGAATAAAAAAAATTACCATTGCATGCTTAGTAAACCAAGGAAGCTTTAGTACCAAGAACTAGACTCAAGACTTTTAGTTGCATTAGCCTCTACAAGTGTCTCAATATCATTGGGTATTCTATTCAAAGGTACTCTCATCATTTGGAAAAAATTCAAGATATGGATTTATGGAACTAATACAATCTAGACTATCAAGGAGAATTCACAAAATCGTCAGCATAGCTCCCCACTTATCCCAACACTTGGTTCTCTAGGGGTTGCTACATTTTGGGAGAGTACTTAAACACATGCTATTTTTCTTGTGGAAATCCCAAGTGATGCCATAAAAAGAGGCATTATAGATATCAGAGTTTGTTTCAGTATCATGAACCAAATGGTACTTAAGACATGGGGACCAAATGAGCATGTACATTCCATTCCACCATTGTTGATGGTTCTAAGGTATGCCCCTTGGGAGTGTTGACAGATTGGCCAATGAAGGTTGTTAGTGTCAAGTTCTCTATCACATTGATGGTCATGAAGGGTGTTAACTCTACAACCTATTTCATGGCTGTCCCTAGATACTTGTGCTCATCTCATTGAAGATTGGCGCAATGGTCAATCTTGTTTGAAAACTGTACAAGGTTGTGTGCATTGAAGTAAAAGATTGTTGCCACCCTAGATCTATCATTCATAGAGGAAGGAGAGTATAATGAAGCCAATGGACACTTGAGACAACTAGGCTTGAAGGAAGTCTCTATCAACATGCTTGATACTCTAGAGGAGTTCCCTTTGATGCTTGATGAAGAATCTTGGCCATCTCAAACATAAATTCCTTTTAGCTTCCCTTCCCAATCTGGCTCATAAATCTGGGCCTCTAGTTCCCAACATGATTTTTTCAAAATGGTGCCCATGTGCTACCAAGCATGATTTAAGACTCTTTGATGAGTAATTGGAACATTGCATGCAGTAATGTTTCTCAACTTTTAGAAGAGGAAATGAATGATACTCTTCAAATACTCACAAAGAAGAGAAGAGTTCCCTTATACTCCTTGATCACCTATTTATATACAAAATCCCAATTGGTTGTGATGCAAGGAAAATTTGATGGCCTTCAAACCTTACTACTAGATGGAAGCATGGATAGAATACCTCGTGACTCTTCCCCAGATGGAACAAGTAGATACTCTTTAGTCACCTTCCACCATGGTACTCCCATACTAACTAGTCACATAGCCCCTTAGAAACAAAATTTGTTGGCTACCAACCTAGCCATGTGGCTAGCTATTGCCCAACATATAAAACATCCACTCTAAATACTCTACTAGGCTCTTGGTGCATTACAATGGTGCATTACAATCGATAAGAAACTTGAGCAGAAGGTTGATGCTTATAAGTTGACTTCGTCCCTCCCCACACAAATCCTCTTCCTCCTTTAATAGATGGGCCTTGTTTATCACTCTTTTGGATCCCAAGGACGACCTTGTCATTATTCTTTGAATCTAGTTGATTGATACAAAGAAAATCACAAATGAATGTATTAATTCATGAAGGTTCTAACTATAAGAGACTTCCATATGAGATCCCTACGCAATTAGGTCAACCCACCTTGACACCTACTCACACTAAGTTGAATCCATATGGTCGCCAGGCATAGTGGAAAAATGTAAGCTCTAACTTACTATTAAGACTAAGAGCATCCCTTTTATTTTATGTTCTCTTCAATGGAGAAGATGTGTGGAAGGAACTTCTCTTGGGACGATCCTTTAAGTATTAGGTTTCATGTAATATCCAGTACGTTGATAAGCACATTAACCTACATATTCCTGGTACCAAGGTCATTTTAGCTTTTAGCAAAGAAGATCTCTTTCTCGAGCTCATGGAAACTACTTATACTACCCCTTCTTAGTCCAATAGTCCATTATTGCGTTAGTTTCTTTGGAACAACACCACCAAAAATCTAATGTTAGTTAAGCATCAACGTCCAAGCCTAAAAAGTCTACTCACCTTCAATGCCAACTTTGCATCCCATTGTAGATCTCACCTTAACCCTCAAAACTCTCAAAATCAATTCAATCATAGAGTCTGAAATGCTGATAGACAGCCAATACATAACTTTCCTGGCTCTCTCATGCCATGCTTTAAATGCCTGCATTTGCTGTTGATTGGGAACATCAGGAAGAACTCGTTCTTCTTCATTTCCTGCAACAAATTCCCAATATCCTTTTCCCATAAGGAAATTCGTCATTCTAAACTTCCATGCTTGGAAGTTGTTCTTGTCAAGCTTTTCAGTGACAATCTGTGAAAGAGAATCAGATGCCATTACAGAACACTGCAAAAAATTCTGTCACTGCAAAAAACACAGCTTCACCCTCACAAGGGCAAATCTGCAAAACTGGCGAAAGTGGTACTTGACCACATAGTCACTTCCTAGTGACGATTTTTCATAAACAGGAACCAAGGATGATTCTGTAACTCCCAATGTCTCTGCACACAAGCATACGATGTAATTTCTACAGTAACTTTTCACCGACCTGTAGAACAGTGGTCGCACAGCATAAAATAGGGTCTTTTCCTGAGTGCGTGCAAAAAACTTCTGCCTCCAAAACAGGCCCCGAAATGGCCTCAAATAAAAAAAACAGGGTCTCTTGCTTCACCGCGAAGGGCGTCTCAACCTGAGACAATGCACTCTTGCAATTTCCGGCTGTGCTACCTGCAGAGATCTGCTCCCAAAACAGAAAATGAAAGCAACACTGCTCTTCTTACCAGAACATCGCGAGCTTGGCTTGCTTTCTTGAGCTCCTTACCACGAACAAGGCTCTGATACCATGTCAAGATTGTGGGAGAGAATGAAGGAGTCTCACTTGTAGCTTTCTTGCTTGCACAATGGGGGAATACACAAAGGGTGGAGGCTGAAAACAGTTTTCCTCTTCTTAGTTGTGTAAGCCAAAAGAACTCTCATACAAAGAAATAGAAGAACCCTATATATGGGTCTCAAACCAAACTCAACTAACTAAGGTGGCATACTAACTGAGCCACGAACTAGAGTAGATAAGGATAGTTGTCATGTAGCTATTATTCATGGGCGGTGTATCGACCGCGTCTGCAACTGACAAGTCGGTGACATAAATACACAACGGTCACCCTGGCGTATCATGAGTGGAGCTCGATATCTCAACACTCAAGGGCATGGCATCTCAAGAACATTAGTAGACTTATCACCCTAAGTTTTGCACCACACCTTCCCTAGCAACAATTAAGTCCTCAAGTGTGAGATAACACTCCAAGCCTTGGCTAATCTCCAAGTTGTGCTAGCACAAGTACAAAATTCATAGCAAGGTGAAAAAGACAACCCCTTAGGAAGTTCACACGTTCTTTTATGGTGAGAACCAAGCTTGCAGAACAACTTGATCAAACTACCAACATCAGTGTCCCACATCATCTTGATCCTTTCCTCTTCTACCCTGATATTGAACTTATACCTAAAGACTAACTGGAAGCTAATTCCATTCATGGCAATATTAGCCCAAAGCACAAAGATACTAATGGTTATTCTCTACACCTCCATTGGGATTGACTACACATAGATCCCATCAGACCACAACGTGCCATCATGGGACTAGCACAACTCTAGGAGGGGGGTAATGTTAACCCCTTCTACTACAATGGTGCAACCATGGAGCATGGAGAAGAAAGAAGAAGAAAACATTCAAAAATTATAGAGGCACAAGAAAAGTGGAATTAAAAAATAGCATATAGTATGTAATTTTTGAAATTAAAATTTTACTTGAAATTTTTTTTGTACAAGAGCATAGAGCTCACTCCCATACAAATTGTAACAACTAATCTTAGACAAAGTAGTTGGTAAACAAGTAAAAGAATGTAAATGGTGTAGACAAGTGAGAGAAGGCTGGTTTAGGTAAATACAAAAATAGAGTGCAAAAAAACAAGGTGTCTAAAAAAGGAGGCTATGTATAAAAACTAAAAAGTGAATGGATAAGCTCACTCAATTGGTGTGTAATCTTGAGAGTGTTGAGATGGCAAGCTCAACACGTGCAGACATTGATGATGGACCGCCTAGCTAGATGGGTCCGCACATCTATAGTTAGCATATTGGTGGTCATTATAATACTCACATGGCCACTGACTTATCACTTATTATTTTTAGTTTGTTACACCTACCTACAGCTGGCAAAGATGTAGTGCCAATCGATTAGTGTAGTCTGTTATGCACTATTTGACTTAGTATACCACTTTCCTTTATGTTGTATCTTATCTATACTTTGTGTACATTGTATAGTGTATGAAAGAAGAAGAAGAAATCAGCAAGAAAACGTTTTGGCCTCCATCTCTCTTCTTGTGTTCTTGAGTGAGCTTCCTCTTGTGTATACAGTGTGTGTTTGGCGCAACAACTCAAGCAAGTCCCCCCACCATGCAATTCTTGACATGGTATCAGAATCGTGGCACTGAGATATGCTGATTTTGAAGGCTAAAGTGAAGAAAAATAAGAAAGATTCAAGCAATCAAGCAATAGGTAAGAAGATCCCCCATTCTTCCACACTTTCTCTTAAATAGTGCATGTGGAGGCATCAAAAGCAGGGTAGAGTGAAAATCTCAGATTGCTATGAGATTTGGTGTGTGACTAGAGCACTGTATATTCTGTAGATGAGCCCTTTAGAGCTTTTTCACAAATTTTTTGGGCATTTGAGGCCAATTTCAGGCCCCGTTTTAGAGCCACAAGGTTGCCGACATCAGTTTTAGGGTACATTGTGATTTCAACTGTATTAATTGAAAGTGGGTGCATATGTTACAAATTTTAAATCTATAATTTTTGAGGTATTTACTAGGAAACAAACATATGGTTTATCTACAAAGAGGTTTCAAATTACATGTACTACTGAGTAATCTGTGAAAAAGGTTTCTTAGTGTATTGTTGTGCACTTGTTGTGAAAGGTTGTAGAAGACTAGCTTGTTGTATTGTATCCTTTTTTGTGATAATGGCAAAGAACAGTGGAAATCCCATTATTGAGAAGCTTGGAAAGAACAACTACCCTTCATGGAAGTTTCGTGTGACAAACTTCCTCATTGGAAAGGGCCTTTATGAGTTTGTTTCAGGTGAAGAAAAGGAGCCATAGCTGGGTATCCCTCTGATTATAGATGAATTAAAGGTATGGAAAGAATGGAATGCAAAAGACAAAAAGGTGATGTATTGGCTATCTACAGCCATTGATAATACGATGCTGGGACATATCAGGAATGCAAAAACTTCACATGCAACTTGGACAATTTTTGAGAACATGTTTTCAGTCAATACAAAGGCACAGAAGATTCAACTCAAGAAAGAGTTTAATACCTTCAAGAAAGGGAAAATGTATGTCAATGAGTATGTTTTGAAGGTGAGAAGCATTGTAAATGCTTTACCATCAATTGATGCAATGCCTGATGATGATGATTTGGTTTCATCCACTTTGAGTGGCCTTAATAATGAGAAGGCATGGAAATCATTTGTTACTTCAGTATACGTACGAAAGCCATTTCAAGATTTTGATGAGGTGGTCTCTCTCATGATTATCAAAGAGATCAATATACAGGGTGACTCATATGAAAGAAATGGTGAGTAGGTCCAAGTATTTTACTCAAGTTCAAGAAGAGGACAATGTGGTAGATCCTCTTCAAGAGGCTGTGGTATGAGATATGCTAGTGATAGCCAGCAAAATAGGTTCAGTCAAGAATTTGGTGAAATGTAAGTTTTAGAAGGCCAATGAAACTTTAGAAACAGGGGGAGCCCTAGAGGAAGAGGTGGATGGCAGAACAGAGGTTCTGGAAATTCTACTATTGTTTGCTATTATTGTGGCAAAATAGGTCATATTGCAGCCCATTGTTATGCTAAGAAGGATGATATTTGCAATGGTAAATTACTGCAAGGGAATTATGCATCGTCTTCACAACAAAATGAAGACAAAAATGAGCATTTATTTGTTATGCAACATATAATGAATGCAATAATAGGAAATGGGACACATGATGATGTATGGTATGTCAACTTAGATGCATCTAATCATATGACCAGTCATCCTGAATGGTTTGGAGAGATGCAGGACTTACAAAATCCAGGTTATGTGTAGACGGGTGATGATTCATGCCACCCAATTTAACACGTTGGAAAGGTTCCCTTGTCCTTGCATGATGGCCAGACAAAGAGTCTGACAGATGTATTACATGTGCCTTCAATCACAAAGAATCTAGTATCTGTTGGCCAAATGGTAGAGCAAGGGTTGGAGGCCAGATTCAATGCAAAAGGTTGTTTTGTAGAAGACTTTAATGATAAGTGCATGTTGGTCACAAAAGGAAGTAGAGTTGGCCGCATGTTCACTTTAGATGCTAGAATTCTTGCAATGGATGTTGCTATGTATGCTAAAGAAAAAGGAGTGGTCATAGACATTGAAATATGGCATAAACATATTGGACATGTAATTGTGCAAAGACTGAAGTTAATCCAGTATAGAGGATTGGTTACACAGCTGCCTTCCTTTAGAGTTGTAGAATTTCATAAAGTCTGTGAAGTATACTAGTTTGGTAAGCATGCAAGACAACCCTTCTCCCATTATAGAAAAGTGAGCAAAAATATACTTGATGTAGTGCATACAAATGTTTGGGGACCTATACAGAATGTATATCTTGGTGGGCTAGAAAATAATTTGTGACATTTATTGATGACTGTTCAAGGAAGCTATGGATATATTTCATGAAGGAAAAGTGTGATGTATTTGAGCACTTCAAATCTTTCAAGGAAGTTGTTGAAACAGAAACATGTTTGAAAGTGAAGTGCTTGAGATTTGATGGAGGGAGAGAGTTCCTCTCTAATGAGTTTAGTGGCTTCTTGAGGACAGGATAAAGAGGCAATTACTTGTAGGTATACCCCATAGCAAAATGGGGTTGCAAACAGAAAAAATAGGCATATTGCAAAAGTTGCACGTGCATTAATGGCTGAAAAGAATATGCCAAAATATTTTTGGTCTAAAGCTGTCTATACTGCTATCTATATTATGAATAGAACACCCACAGCTGCATTTCATGGGATGAATCCCGAAGAATGCTTTATTGGCAAGAAGCGTGATGTATCACACTTGAAGTTATTTGGCTATGTTGCATATGTTCATGTGCTAGATGAGCTACGGAAGAAGCCTAATCCAAAGGCTGAAAAATGTATTTTTATTGGATAATCTTTAGAGCAGAAAGAGTATCATTGTTATAACCCTGTCACATGAGAGTTTAGAGTGAGCAGGGAGGTTATTTTTTATGAGATGACCAGTTGTTATGCACATACTGGTGATGTATTAGATGATGATAATGATCATGATAGCTATGTGCAGAAAGAAAAGAAAGAATCATAGAGTCTTAGTGGACTAGAAACATCATCTGCTACTACACCTATAGTGAGCCCTTGGTCTGGGAGACTAAGGAGTAGCCCCACATCTTTAGGTGGATCTATAAGTGTTTCAGGCAAAGACAAAGGAAAGAAGAAAGTGCTGGATGGTAATGATGCATCTATTAGTCATTTGGGATTTGATGGAGATTCTAGTGGTTTAGAGAGTTTGGATGATGAGCTTGGTATTTCTTCAGTTAGGACACCAGGTGTAGAAAGAGCTCATAGTAATGTAAAGACTCCATTGAGTGATCTAGCGGTATGTAGGTTTAGCAAGGTCACATATCTTGTTAAAAGATTTGGTTTTGAAGGTTATGAAGCTCACCATTATGCTTATATGGTGAAACTAATTGAGGATATTGAGCCCACTTGTTTTGAGGATGCTACTGATCATGCTCATTTGGATGCAGAAATGGATGTGAGGAGATGGTTGCATTAGAAGCCAATATGACTTGGGATTTAGTACCCTTGCCTAAGGGTAAGAAAGCTATTGGCTGTAAGTGGGTTTACAAAGTCAAGCATAATCCAGATGGTTTCGTCACGTATAAGGCTAGGTTAGTACAAAAGGCTATGCTCAAACATGTGGCATAGATTATGAAGAGACATTCAGTCCACTTGCTAGGATGGCAACTGTTAAATGCATGATTGCCTTAGCAGCAACCAAAGGTTGGAGTTTGCAAGGCAAATGGATTTTAAGAATGCCTTCTTGCATGGTGAATTGCAAGAAGAAGTGCATATGGAGCAGCCAGCATGTTATGAGGATTTAGATCATCCCACATATGTGTGCAGGTTAAAGAATGTGCTCTATGGCTAAAGCAAGCACCTAGAGCATGGTTTTGACAAGATTGGAGAGTATCTTGTCAATATTGGATTTTGTAATTCTGATGCTGATTACTCACTTTATGTGAGAAGGGGAGATGCAGGTTTGGTCATCATAGTCATTTATGTGGATGCCTTGATTATGACGATGGGATTGCTGAAGTTGACTTCTTGAAGAAAAAGTTTGAGATGAAGGATTTGGGTGAGTTGAGATACTTTCTTGGTATTGAGGTGATCAAATGTGATGATGGTATATGGATATCCCAAAGGCAATATGTCTTGGATATGTCATCCAAGTATGGTATGATAGCATGTAAGCCTCTTTCAGTACCATTGGAGAAAAATGTGAAGTTGAGTGTTGATGTTAGGGATGAGATAGAAGACCCTACTATGTTCAAGAGGATAGTAGGAAGTTTGATTTACATGACTATCACAAGGCCAAACTTGAGTTATGATATTGGCCTTGTCAGTCAGTTTATGCAGATGCCTAAAAAGTCTCATTTGGATGCAGTTAGACATACATTGAGGTATGTGAAGTCCACTTTACATTATGGACTTTTTTATGAGACAAGTAAGGATGTACATGTCTTTGGATATAATGATGTAAATTGGGCTAGTAGCATGTCAAATATAAGATCTACTAGTGGATTAACACCATATTGGGGAATATGAGAATTTCCCATAAGTTTGGGACACGTGGTCAAATCTTTGGATTTGGTATAAATTGAACACTATAACTCTAAATGAAGTGCTCTATAGCTCAATAGATTCCATTTTTCAAGCCCTTTCCAATGATAGGTCACATCATATAGTTTTGAGAAACTTATGGGCATGTTATTCGGGTGCCATCTTTTTAGTATTCAAAAAATGGGAATTGAGAGATTCCCAAACTCACTAATATTGTGTTGATTCATGTTTTTCCTTGGTAGTGCAGTAGTTACATGGAGCAGGAAAAGACAACCTACAGTTGTTTTATGGAGTACAGAGGTTGAGTATAGAGGTGCTGCTATGGAACATGTGAGGTGGTATGGCTGCAAAATTTATTAGGTGATTTGGATGTGTAGGGAGATGGTCCAGTCGTCGTTGATTGTGACAACATGAGTAGCATACAACCAACTAGTGTTAACCCTCAGATGAACAAGGTGGAAAATCTAGAAACTCTAAAGCAGAAGATAGGGCCAAGGCAAAAGTAAAACGGAAGACGAAGGCGCACCAAGAAAAATATGGAAACACAAGAAGTGTAGAAAAGTCCTAAATCAAGGAGAAATGCGTACAAGAAAAAGCGCAAGTCAATTCTTTGTAAAAGAGCGCAAGGTGCACCATGATTTATTTTAAGAGCGTTGGGCTCTCACCTGTGCAAATTGTAAAAGCAGATGGGCAGTAGGAAGGAATCTAGGAAGATAGGAGGACAATGGGAAAAAGGGCCTAGGCCACGGCCACGGCCAGCCATGTAAAAAAGGGGATAAGGGGATGACCGCCCAAAAGGGATTTAGGGCTTTGTATATAAAGTTGAAAGTGAATGAGAAGCTCATTTTTGTGTGTGGTTAAAAGTAGCTCTCCTCCTCCTCTTCTTCTTCTTCTTCTTCTTCTTCTTCTTCTTCTTCTTCTTCTTCTTGCTTGCTTGAGCTTGTGCTTGAGAGAGGGAGTGTGAGAGTGTGAGGGAATGAGTGTGTGAGGGTGAGGGATTGTAGTGGAGAAGCTCTCCATCTTCTCCTCTCTTCTTCTCTTCTCTTCTCTTCTCTTATCTTGCTTGCGACAATGGAGCTTGGAGCGTGAAGCTTGAGGATGGAGCTTTCTTGAAGCTTGCACTTGGATTGTGGAGCTATCAGAGTGCTTGGGAGAGGAGGCAACTTAATCGGTCGTGGATGTAATCTCACTACACTCGTAGAGATGGATAGCGCATCCACTATGTGAGAGGTAGCCATTAGTGCTCGGCTTTGAACACTTGAACAATAAGCGGTCCATGGATACTCCTTGGTCGACTAGTGATATGGTTAGACATGCTGACTAGACTACCGTCCTGGGTGATAAAAGGAAGACCCCTCCAAAGCCATCAGTAATCTATCTTTCACCCAATCAGAGTTCTTCTAGCTACCCTTAAGCTATTCCCCTATCATCTATCCAAATTGCCATCTAAGCTTCACGATGGAGATGCACAAGTGGATAGAGCCATCTTTGTATTAGTTCATTTGAAATTAAAGCAGTTTCTATTCTTCTCATATTTGTTATGTATTCTCTACTCCTTGGTCAAATTCTGTCTGTTATGCTGTGTAATTTCTATACTCATAATACTGGTAGTCTACCTCCACATTTGGTTGATGGTAGCCGAAGTTGTGCTAGCTTGAAATGCATTCGTGGATAAGGGAATTAACTTTAATGCCCTTCCTTAATATTACTAGAAAGAACTAGGTCAACCTCAAATACAACGAACCAATACTAAATTGCTTTTGTACAAAGGCAAACCTTGATCATTGGGAGGAAAATGTAAGTTAATGTTGAGTGTAGAGATTGAAAGTATTCATCCCCTCATAATTTCTATGGAATAGGAAGAAGGTCAAAAGTCTTGGAATCACCATTCAAGTACCTCACCAATGTAATGCCAACTATATTAACATTGTAGTTTAAGCACTTGTAGTTTGTTCACGTAAGGATCATCTCAGCCTTTAGTTCTAGGGATTTGATAAATGGGGCACATGCAAATCACTACTTCTACCCCACCACCTCAACTTCCATTAGGAAAATCAAACAATGTTCTCCTTAAGAAACTCCTAACCATTAGGCTAAGAATCAATAACTTGTAAGTGTAATAGTTCCATGCAATAAAAGTTAGTTGGTTAGTTCGAAAGATTGTTAGTCAATTAGTAAGCTTACTAACTAAAGACTAACTAAGGTAAAAACTAACTAACGTTAATAGCTAATAATTTTTATTTAATTAAAAATATATATTTTTAACTGAGAGTCATAAATCCGATATTTTTCTCAAATTGACAAGGACCATAGCGACCCTTCACAAAAGTTACAACGTGAACGAGACTTATGAGCCATATTAATCACTAGTATTAATGTGTATAGTTTGGATGGTTCAAAAGTATTAGATTTTGGGAAAAACTAGTATATTTTAGATAGTTTAGATATTATCCTAAAAAGATATGGAGATTTCTAGAATTGGATGTCATTTAAAAGAAAAGACAAGTGATGTTTTAGTTAGTTTTGGAGATTTTATAAAAAGAAAAAATAAAGAGAGAGATTTGCGAAATCGAGCGTGCTGCAATCGTAGTCTATAGACAGAAAACAACACTTCAAACAGAGAAAATGAGCAAACTGAGAGCTTTCTAAATAAGTGTCTTGGGGTTTTACCCCCTTTCAGAGCCAATGGAACCATCAGATTTATGATCTAAGCATCAGATCACTGATTTTTCCAAGATCCCCCTCCACAAAGAGCTCCTCTTCTGAGCCACATGCCTCTTCTCTAATTCACTATAAATATGAGACATGGGGAGGCACAAGGAAGCACAAGGAGACCCCGAGAGGCTGCAAGAGAGAGATAGAGAGAAGGATAACCCTCCAAAAGATTATGAGAGAGAGCTTGAGAGAGAGAGAGAGAGAGAGAGAGAGAGAGAGAGAGAGAGAGAGAGAGAGAGAGAGAGAGAGAGAGAGAGAGAGAGAGAGAGAGAGAGAGAGAGAGAGAGAGAGAGAGAGAGAGAGAGAGAGAGAGAGAGAGAGAGAGAGAGAATAGTTACCCCAAGAGGCTGCAAGGGGAAGAGTTAGCTCAATTTCCTCTATCTCAGTCTTCAACTAAGCCATCTCTCTTATGCTCTCCTATCTCGAATCTATTCTGCCTTCTTTATTTCTTGAATCTACTTGCGAACGATGGCCTCCAAGTGAAGGATGTCATGTGCGGATGAATCCCACAACCAGCAACAAAGCTTTGGGCGAAGGCATCACTGTCAATCCAACTGCGGTACCGGTCGTAAGTAATGTATTTCCAAATTGATAAATATTTTTTTAAATTCTCGTATGAGATATGTTAGGCCCCATATTGTGATGCATGAGTATAGGTCATCATAAGGGATAACTTTCATCTCATGTATTCAAAAGATCGAGCTTGCAAAGTGCATTTATCAAGGGAAGTTAATTGCACCTAGTTGCATATGGCTTATTCATTGATAGAGCAATTACAAGGAAGATTTGGTTAGGGTTTATGAATGGCATAATCATGACATTAAAAATTGTGCATACAAGTGTTAAGTAAATTTTACATAGAATCGCTCTTTGATCCCAAGGGGGAGAGCAGATATACGATGGAAATTTTATTGCGACTATTCTTGCATTGTTTGGAAAGAATACAATTGGTTTTTTGTTGGTTGTCGAACAACATTCTAAATGCTTTTATGTGATTTATGGTAAATGCATGGCAAGGGTCTGTGATGACAAGTTGCCATGGGTATAAATGAATGTTTTCCTAGAAAATGATATTAGGGCTGAATGCCTTGTTGTGCTGGATTCCTAAAGGATTTAATTAAGGAAGGATATATTGCACCAGTGAATCACCTCCATGATCGCACTATGGATTAACCCAAAGAGGGCACTGCTCGATTCATGGGCAAAAGGTCGAGTGGTGAAAAGGCCAACCACGAGAATGATGTTTCTCTCCTAGACAGCTTGTGGGTTAGGTGAAGCTCTGGACACCCCCTTCTAGGTCTAGAATGGAGTTGAAGACCTCCATGGCTCCCAATGTCTGGGGATGTTGGGATATCCTATTCTAGATAAAGGATAGAATTGTGGTGCCATGTGATTTGGACCAGCAACTTCTGTTTGATAGAAGTGGTATATAATTTCTCCTATATGGGCGGGAGACAAAGATTAACGTGAAGATAAGTTAAGGAATTTGTTTTGAACTTGTTTTGCTTGCTCTGTTTTTGTGTCTGTGCTGTAAGTTATGCGAACGAACCTTGTTCCATAAAAGGCTTAATTAAGGAAGCTGATTTTTAATGTCACACATAAATGTAATAGGACCTAATTAGATAACTAAAGAACGCCCATTGAGAGAAGCGGGTGGACGAAACCCCCGTTGGGTCTGTCCTATTGTTGGGTGGTCCCAGAGAACTGGGAGGCTTCTCACAAGGTTTTACCATCATTAACCTTAGAAATTGTTAGGATAGAACCCCGATTCATGCCGTTTTAGGGGACCGAAATGGGACTATGCCCTACGGGAAAAGAGGTCGAGAAACACATCCCTCTTGTTTCCCATTCTCTTTGAGCCAAGTGTGGCATGGGTCTCCTTCGGCTTTGGTATCTCTGCGTAAAGATAGGATGTCCAGAATCCAACGCTAGAATGCTGTTGGGAGACCTTGGTCACTAGAAGCCCAGATTTTAGGTCGATCCTAGTGGTTTCGATTGTGAACGTTCCGTTGCGAGGCAGATTCGGAAAACCCTACGCAACAAACCTTGAAACATTCCATGGGAGTGTCGGGCAGCAACACTTAGATTCGTTTCTTGATAGACCACTAAAAGTGTGCCTGGACAGCCGATGGGTGGGCACCTTATAGTAAGCATGTATAGTCTCTCTCTTCAATTCTATTGGAGGCCTAAGATCAAGTCCTAATAGGGGCTAAAACATACTCAAGCCACGAATTCTTTGCAAACGAGATTCTAGATAACAAAAATCCACTACTTAACACTACTATGATCATCCCAATGCCCAAGTTCAATGTAGCAAGAAGGAAGCAATGTTGCACCTCAAAGTCTTCCTATTTGTGTTTGAGGGTTTCCACAACCATGATTTAGGGTTTATACCCTCTTTTGGAAATCCTACCCCTTTGTGAGATTTAGGTTGGCCATTCCTCAATATGTGCTTAGGTTAGTCTAATTGGACCTAGCCTACACTATTCTCATTTTAAATTCATGTACACAAAGCACACAACAGTTGCAAGTACAACAAATACAACTATAGGAAGTAGTATAATGTGCATGGGTGTAGTGAGCCTAGCTCTCACAAAATGATATGACCATGATAATAATGTGTCCATGAAGTGCTAAAAATAATACAAGTTCCCAAAAATAATGTAGTAAAACTCCCCAAAAATAATGATCCATCAAAAAATCATTCCAATACTTACATTTTAACGTTCTTTGATTATCTTTGACTTCAATCTTCTCAAAATACCATTAAAATTATTTTTCCTATGTACTTATCAAAGTTTAATGGATATCTCCAAATAGAAATGATAAGTACATTATGTGAAATTTCTATCCCCTATATCCTCTTGAAAAGCTACACAATATGATGGAAATAGTAGAGCTTGCAAATGAGGTATCTCCATAGCAATGTGATCATGTAATGTCCCCATTACTTAATTTATTTTAATAAACAATGTGTGTATATATTCCAAAGAAAATTGATTTATGTTGAAAAAACTAGCTCTAATTATGAAGATAATTATTATTGTTAATGAGTTATTATATGCCAATTCATGGAAGAAAGACTTGGGAAACCCTCCCAATACTAACTTATTAAAACTATGTTTGTAGTATAGAACAACAAAAAGAACTAGCCTAATGGATAGTCACCTGGTAGTTAAGTGCACTTGGGTGAAGACACTGTCGAGATGAGTGACCTCCCGAGAAGATTTTCCTACAAGCTAGTGGGAGCTTCTCACGCGCAAGCCAATGGCACCAACGAAGCCTTCATAGCCCGTTTCCAAGTACACCAAGGCCAAGATGCCAAGGTCTATGCCTTGGTCGCTGCCTTAGAGTGATGCCCGACCGCCCAACTATGTAACCCGTGCGTCCTCACCCATATATTCGTCAATTTTTATCTTCACGCTACAAAAACGGAGCCCCCTTCCTGACATCATCAATGATGTTGTCAAAAAAACTAAAGGAAATTGTTATTTCTCTATCATCGATAACGTCATCGATGATGCTAAAAAGGAAGCATCACGTCAAAAATATGCTATTGACGTGATGAAGCTCTACTACAATCAGATGACTCTCTCTCTCTCTCTCTCTCTCTCTCTCTCTCCACACCTGTACGGAAGCGCTACCCAAATCCATGAAGCTTCTTCCATGGCTCCCAAGAGGCGTCAAGATGCTGAGTGAGGTCATGCTTAGAGAGCTCCCCAACGCGAGGAAGTAGTCGCTACTAAAGTGCAAGCAGAATTTAACCCCAAATCCATTCAACTTGAAGGACTGGTTATTCCACAACAAACTGAGGTTGCGACTATAAATCGTATAATCACTATGGATAGCCAAATGGAGATAATCATGTTAGTACATAAGAAAAGGATCACGATTAGTTAGATACTTAAACTTGTAAAAGCATGTTAGTATTATCAAATGCTTTTTAGCAAGGAACATGGAAATGGATGAAGGGAATAGATTCTATGCATCGCATTGACAATTGTGTTAAATATGTTTTATGGTTATGATTGCTTTTGGATTTGTGAATGATGAGTTATGGCTCTTATGATTCCGGGCTTGCATAGTCAGACGAGTTGTGGATTGTGGTGGTTTGGGACATTGGGGTCACCAACCCAATGCTCCTTAACTCTCTACGGAGTGCGAAAAAACTCACCTACGAGTAAGGGTCCTATGCTCCTGAGGATATAGGTGTTTTTGATATTTGATTAGTCGAGCACCTGAGAGGGAAAAGGGTTGAGTGATAAGTTCCCATGTTATTTTGGATGGATCTGGAGGCTCATGGAAGCTTAGAGAGGCTCTGAGCTAGTAAATTCCCCGTTGACCCGCAGATTGAGTGCGATCACATGTAGCCCAATCCCGAGGGATTGGAAGGTCCTATCCTACGCTAGACGGTGTCTTTCGATGAAAAGATGATTTTGTACCACTCTGCCACGAAGTAATGGTGAAATTACTCATTGACCGTAGAAGGAGTGCGATCACATACAGCCCAATCCCAAGGGATTGGAAGGTCCTATCTTAGGCTAGACTGTGTATTTCTACGAAAAGATGATTTTGTATCACTCTGTGGAGTGATGGTGAAATAAAGTATCTAATTTTTGAATTGTTTGTTATATGTGCTAAAGATTGAGCTTAGCAAACCTAGTTTAACAAAATAATAAAAGGAAGCTGATTTTATATATCCAAACATCGTGGTAATATTCTTTGCTAATTAGAAAACTAAGCAAACCCCATCGAGGAAAGTGGGAGGATTCAATCCTAACAATTGGACATATATGGCTAGGTGGACCCAATAAGGGGTAACTTTCCAACATTAGATAGAGGTAATTAAATCGTGACCCTCCTAGTGTCAGTATGATTAGTTACCAGGTTTAATACCGATTTAGAGGGCCAGAGCTGAGATTTTACCTTATGGGTAGGGGGATCGAGTTACACTCTCCCCCATCTCTCACTCTCTTGAACCATGTGTGGTGTTAACCTCACACCTGCCTTTGATTGATTACTACGTGGTCTTTCTTAGGTGGGCATTAGATTGTTGTTAGGGGTGACTTGTCCATGCTTTCCATGTGAAGTAGAATTGAGATTCCCATGATGGTGATGTGCACAGATACGAATTTCAGTCGACCACACAGAGGACTCCTTCAGGTCTATTGGAGGAGGCACCTCAAAGATCAATACTTGTGTTGGTATCAAAGACTAGAGCTAGTAGGCCATCCTTATAAGGAGTTGATAGCTATTGTAGGATCTTGACTAATAGGCAAGGACAATTGCAACTAACAATGATGTATGATCTAGATAATTTGTGAACTATTTAAGGAAATTATTGGACAACGGTTATACAGATCTCATAACTAGAAAATATAAAGTTTATTTCTTTATGGAGCATTGAGATTGGGAAACTTTGGAATATTATATCTGCCATGTTTTTCAATATCATAGTCACTCCCATGCCTTCTTGGATATGGATAGTAAAGCACATTCACCCTCTTATTTGAGTAGCAAAAAGTAGAATAAGCCAATTCATCTACTTCTTGGATATGATACCTCCATTGTGGCTGAATTTTCCATACCTCTTGTGGTTTCTTAGTAAGATATTCTCTTAATCTCTTCTCCTTGATAATCTAGAAAGCAACCTTAAAAGCAAATCTATCTTATCTCTCCATCTATTTCCATGTTATGTTCTCTTCCACTTTGACTAGTTTTTGTACTGCATTGAGTGGCATGAGCTTCTTGAATTTGTCTTCCTAATAGACATTGAAATCAAAAATCACTAGCTTTTCCACCTTCTATTTCTCATGAAACTTCTTGATAGGATAATTTGCATCTTTCCTTTGTGCTTCTACATCTTGAATCTCAACTAGACAATCTAGCACTTTCTAAGTGGAAGCTCATAAGACTTGCAATATTTTCTCATAGAATTCATTGTCCTTAGATACCAAGCTAGTTATAGGTGGTGACTCTTATGATTATTCCTTAGCTCCCTCAAGCCCATCAAAATCTAGAGGATCATATAAACAAAAGGAGGTGCCATAACTTCATGTAGCTGTAACACAACAAATGCTTTAGTAGGAGATTGGAGCTACATTTCATTTGGTTCAAACAAGCTTGGTTGCACTATTTTTATGTCTCTTACCTCTTGATGATAACTATAGCCAATGTCATGCAAGTGATAAATCATTCTAGATTTGGTTGGATTAAAGGTCAACAATGTGAGTTTCTACCATGGTAAAATTTGGGCAAAGCACTTGTATAGCAAATTGCACCATACGTTCACCAAAATCCCACTCCAACCTTATAGCCCTATTTGTCCCTTTGAATGACACACTTTTCCTTACATCCCCTTGTTTCGGCTTACTGTTTTTGCGTTATTAAATTTTGAAGCTTTTCTCGCCCAATAAAATGTATTTCCATGCGAACATGCCCTTATCGCTTCAGAACAACAATCTTATGTACCACCTTTGTTCTGCACGTTCTCTGGACATTTTTCCTTTTACTCGCATTTTATTCCACTGAACGGTTTGTCCGTATTTAATTTTTGTGTGGTTTCGTGCATTTTTCGCGTCCATTTTTGACCTTTTTTCATGTGACCCTGCCCGATTTGCATGGGCCTTCCATTCTAATTGGATATGCCTATCCAACATGCCTTCATACACATTTTTCCTTTTTTCTCCACCTTGTTTTGAACCCTGCATTTTTCATTATTAAATTTTTTAAATGCCTTTTTAGGTCTCTTTTTTATGCCTTTTTCTCATGTGAATGCCCCCCGAAAACGCATTCCCATGTGACAATCCTGTGATACACTATTGTCCCCAGACATTCTTCCTTTTTACTGCCCTTCGTTTCGGTGCACATATCTTCTTATCCTAATTTTCACTTCCCGTTTCGAGGGTGATTTTTTGGTTTTTTCCATGTGAACAGGTCTTATCTTCGTCGAGACTGTGTTCTAACATGATAGGCTCGTCTGGCATGACTTTTTGCACATTTTTCCTTTTTGCTACACTTCATTTCGGTGAACGGATTTTTCGATATTCATTTTTGTATGCAATTTTAGGCCCAATTCTTGTGTTTTTCCCATGTGAACACCCTGAATTGTTCTCGGACACCCCGTTGCACTTTGTCGTTGTCTTCCCCTTGACTTTCGGCACAGTTTTCCTTTTTGTAGTATTTCCTTGTGGTGTACGGTTTGGATTTTATAAATTTTTCCGTCCATTTGTGTCCATCGCATCATCCCGTACCCACACCACCATCCCAATCCCCCGTTGCTTCTCGTCTCACTGCAAATTTTTTTTACCCCGCCCGCGCATGCACGTGGGACGGGTAAGGCACCCCATTTGTTTTTCTTTCTTTCTTTCTTTCTTTTTAATTTCACAAAAAAAAATAACAAAAACTAAAAAACCCCATTAGAAAAACAAAACAAAACAAAAACAACAATTTTGCAAAAAAAAACAAACAAACCCAACCACCCAAGTCCCTCCTCTTCTCCTTTCTCTCTCTCTTTCTCTCTTTCTCTCTCCCTGACTCCCTCTCCCTGCGTACCTTCTCCCTCCCTCCTCTTCCCTCCTTTCCCTTTCTTCTCCTCCTCTTCTTTCTTCTCCTTCTTTTCCACTCCCCTCCCCTCCTTCTGCCCGCTGCAGATGTTTCTCCTCCCCACTCGCCGATGCCTCTCCTCCCGGCCATCGTAGCGGCATCGCCGTTGCCGCTAACGTCACCGTCGTCACCGGCCGCGTCCGCCTTCGCTGCTAAGATGCCCGACCGCCCACCGTGCCGTTGGTCACTACCGCTGTTGCCCCGTCCTCACGCCATCGCCACCTACCTTACAAGCCCCACCACCCCCTTCCCACTACCCACTCCCCCCTACCTGCCGTCCCCCCTCCCAGCACTCCCCTGCCCACCCACCCTTCCCACTCCCCCCTACCTGCCCGTCGCCCTCCCCTTAACCCCCCACCCCACTAACCTGACCCCCCACCCATCCTTACCCCCCCCTCCTGTTGAGATATCGAGCTCCACTCGTAATATGCTAGGGTGACCGTTGTGCATTTATGTCACCGACTTGTCAGTTGTAGATGCGGTTGGTACACTGCCCATGAATAATAGCTAGATGATAGCTATCCTTATCTACTCTAGTTCGTGGCTCAGTTAGTATGCCACCTTAGTTAGTTGTCTTTGGTTTGAGACCCATATATAGGGTTCTTCTATTTCTTTGTATGAGACTTCTTTTTGGCTTACACAACTAAGAAGAGGAAAATTGTTTTCAGCCTCCACCTTTGTGTGTATTCCCCCATTGTGCAAGCAAGAAAGCTACAAGTGAGACTCCTTCCTTCTCTCCCACAATCTTGACATGGTATCAGAGCCTTGTTCGTGGTAAGGAGCTCAAGAAAGCAAGCCAAGCTCGCAGTGTTCTGGTAAGAGGAGCAGTGTTGCTTTCATTTTCTGTTTTGGGAGCAGATCTCTGCAGGTAGCACAACTAGAAATTGCAAGAGTGCATTGTCTCAAGTTGAGACGCCCTTCGCGGTGAAGCAAGAGGGCAATATATGCTGCGGGAGAGAGCTTTAGCCCATGGCGACCCTATTTTTTTGATTTGAGGCCATTTCGGGGCCTGTTTTGGAGGCGGAGGTTTTCTGCACGCACTCAAAAAAAGGCCCAATTTTATGCTGCGCGACCACTATTCTACAGGTTGGTGAAAAGTTACCACAGAAATTGCATCGTATGCCTGTGGACAGAGACATTGGGAGTTACAGAATCATCCTTGTTGCCTGTTGATGCAAAATCGTCACTAGGAAGTGACTGTGTGGTTAAATACCACTTTCGTCAGTTTTGCAGATTTGCCCTTGTGAGGCTGAAGCTGTGTACTCTGCAGTGACAGAATTTTTTGCAGTATTCTGTAATGGCATCTGATTCTCTTTTACAGATTGTAACTGAAAAGCTTGACAAGAACAACTTCCAAGCATGGAAGTTTAGAATGACGAATTTTCTTATAGGAAAAGGATATTGGGAATTTGTTGCAGGAAATGAAGAAGAACCAGTTCTTCCTGATGTTCCCAATCAACAGCAAATGCAGGTATTCAAAGCATGGCATGAGAGAGCCAGGAAAGTTATGTATTGGCTGTCTATCAGTATTTCAGACTCTATGATTGTGCATATTTAGGATGCAAGTACACCAAAGGAGGCATGGGATACTCTGTCAAAAATGTATAGCATAAATACGCAAGCCAGGAAAATGCAGCTCAAGCAAGAGTTGCATAACGTACAAAGAGAAAGTATGAGCATCAATGACTACCACATGAAGGTAAAGAAGATTGCAGATGCACTTGCTTCCATTGGGTCGCCAGTGGAAGATGATGATTTAGTTTCTGTGACCTTGAATGGTCTAGGAAAGGATTATGCGCAGTTTCGGACATCCATTTCCGTCCGTGAAAGATTTCCTGATTTTGAAGAGTTGATTGCTCTTCTAATTTCTGAGGAGCAGAGAAATGGTGGTGCATCTTCTTCAGGAGGAACTTCAAAAGAAACTGTCTTCTACTCAAATGCTGGAAGAGGTAGAGGCAGAGGTAGAGAAGGCCGATTTGGAGGCCGTGGTAGAAATCAGAATATGCAGCAAACTCAAGAAAACCAGTCCTATGGAGGAGGACGTGGTAACTCTAGAGGCATGGGGAGCCAAAGAGGTCGTGGTGGATGACAAAGAGGCCAAAATGCAAACAGCAATGTTGAATGCTACTACTGTGGTAAAATGGGTCATATGGCTAAAGACTGCTATAAAAAGCAGAATGACATCATGAATGGGAAATTGCAACAAGGGAATTATGCATCTTCTAGTAGACAGGGTGATGACAGAAATGAGCATTTGTTTATGGTATAGCACATGAACAATTCTGTGACAAGTGCAGAAGAAAGCAACGATGTGTGGTATATTGACTCAGGTGCATCAAACCACATGACAGGTCATGCAGAATGGATGGAGGATGCAAGGGAAATGGAAAAACCAGGATTTGTGGAGACTGGTGATGATACTGCACATCCTATTGTGCAGATTGGAAAAATTCCTTTGTCTATGCAGGATGGGAAAAAGAAATACCTGTCCGATGTATTTCATGTCCCGAATATCGCCAAGAATCTGATTTCTGTTGGTCAAATGGTTGAGCAGGGCTTGCAGGTCAGATTTAATCCTCATGGATGCTTTGTTGAGGATATGAAAAATAAAGGTCGCTTGATAGCAAAAGGAAATAAGAAGGGCAGAATGTTTACATTGGATGCAGACATGCCTGAATTGAGTGCAGCAATGTTTGCACATGGGACCGGTGTAGTTGCAGATATTGATATCTGGCATAAACGCATTGGTAATGTTAATGTACAGCGACTTAAATCAATGCAGGCCCAAAACATTGTTGCAGGATTGCCTAAATTCAAGGTTGCAGAAATGCATAAGGTATGTGAAGCCTGTCAGTTTCGAAAACAGGCAAGGAAACCATTTCCTAGACATGTTCAAGAGAGTGAGAAGCCATTGGAATTAATCCACTCTGATGTGTGGACTACTAAAGCTGCATCTCTTGGAGGCTGTCATTATTTTGTCACTTTTATTGATGACTATAGCAGAAAAGTTTGGGTGTATTTTATGAAAAAGAAAAGTGAAGTTTCTGGGCATTTCAAAACTCTTAAAGCTATGGTTGAAAAAGAAACAGGCCTGCAAATAAAATGCCTAAGGTCATATGGAGGGGGAGAGTACCTCTCAAATGAGTTTGCAAGGTTCCTGCAGGAGCATGGCATAAAGCAGCAATATTCATGCAGTCATATCCCACAACAAAATGGAATTGTAGAAAGAAAAAACAGACATATTGGAGAGGTATCTCGTGCCATGTTCAACGAAAAAGACTTGCCAAATTTTTATTGGGCTGAGGTAGTTGCTACAACAGTCTACATAATGAACAGGACTCCCACTGCATCAATACATGGGATGACTCCAGAGGAGAGGTATACTGGTAGGAAACCAGATAATCTCATTTGAAAATTTTTGGTTGCATTGCCTATGTACATGTGCTAGATGAGTTGAGATCCAAGTTGGATCCAAAAGCTGAGAAGTGCATCTTTATTGGTTACTCTCTGCAGCAAAAAGGGTATAGATGCTATAACCCTTCTACTCGTAAGTTTACAGTGAGCAGAGATGTTGTCTTTGATAAGATGAGTAGCTGGTATAAACCAGTAAATGTGATTGATGATGTGGATGCACAAAATGGTAATGCTGCACAGAATTCATAGTAGCAGTCACAAAATATTAGTGGACCTGGAGCGTCCTCTAGCAGTGGTTCACATTCTTCGCCATGGACAGGCAGATTGAGATCAGGAGAATCTTTTCAAAGCAATGTAGATAGTGGTATGCAGGTATCATGAAAAGGAAAAGAGAAGGTTGATCAGCCCATGTTTGATGTGAATGCAGGTCACTCTTATGTGGATGGTGAATCCAGTGGCTCAAAACAGAGCATTGATGATGAGTTGGGTATTCCTTCTATTGTTACACCTGGAGTAAGGAAGTCCAGGGATGTTTTGAGAGCACCTGGAAGTGAACCTACTTTGTGCAGGTCTACCAGAGCTAGGTATCCTGTGGATAGACTGAAATATGATGGATTTACATCGATTCACTATGCATATATGGTCAAAGTGATACAGGAACCAGAACCCACTTATTTTGAGCAAGCCATGGGAAAAGAAAAATGGGAGAAAGCCATGGATGAAGAAATGGATGCCTTGGAAGCAAATGCTACATGGGAATTGGTACCTTTGCCTAAAGGTAAGAATGCAATTGGATGTAAGTGGGTTTATAAGGTGAAGCACAATGCAGATGGTTCTGTGAATAGATACAAGGCAAGATTAGTAGTCAAGGGGTATGCACAAACATATGGCATTGATTATGAAGAAACATTCAGTCCGATTGCAAGGATGGCAATCGTAAGATCAGTCATTGCTATGGCTGCATGAAAGGGATGGTCTTTACATTAGATGGATGTAAAGAATGCCTTCTTGCATGGTGATTTGCAAGAAGAGGTCTATATGGAGCAGCCACCAGGTTATGTGCATGCTGTTCATCCTGAGTTTGTTTGCAGGTTGAATAAAGCCTTGTATGTCTTGAAGCAAGCACCTAGAGCATGGTCTGACAAGATAGGACAGTATCTTATCACTATTGGCTTTCAGATTTCCAAGGAAGATTTCTCACTTTATGTGAGAAAAACAGAGAAAGGTATTATGGTACTTGTCATTTATGTTGATGATTTGATTATGACAGGTGATAGTGATGAAGACATCCTTCATGTGAAAATGCTATTGAAGCAGAAGTTTGAGATGAAGGATTTGGGAGAGCTGCGTTATTTCTTGGGCATTGAGGTGATTAGATCACCAAGTGGGATACAGCTCTTGCAGAGGTAGTATGGATTGGACATGCTGTCCAAATATGTGATGACAGGCTGTAAGCCTATTTCAGTTTCTTTGGAGCAGAATGTGAAGCTGAGCGCAGATGCAGGTGAGCTTCTGGAAGACCCTACTATGTACAGACGCATAGTAGGAAGCTTGATTTATATGACTATTACCAGGCCAGATTTGAGCTATGCTGTTGGATTGGTAAGTCAGTTTATGCAGGCTCCAAGGAAATCGCATTTGGATGCGGCTAGACGCATACTCAGGTATGTAAAGTCCACATTGTAGTATGGACTATTTTATGAGACTGGGGTTTAGATACAGTTGCATGGATACACTGATGCTGATTGGGCTGGTAGTATTTCTGATAGACGATCTACCAGTGGATATGTGTTCTCTTTTGGGAGTGCTACAGTCACTTGGAGCAGCAAGAAGCAGCCTACAGTTGCCTTATCGAGCACAGAGGCCGAGTACAGGGGTGTAGCAATGGCTGCATGTGAGGTAGCTTGGTTGCATAAGCTACTTTATGATATGCATTAGCCTACAAATGGGCCAGTTGTCATTTATTGTGACAACATGAGCAGTATACACTTGGCAAATAACCCAGTCTATTATGCTAGAACAAAGCACATTGAGGTGCATTATCACTATGTGTGGGAGAGCGTTTTACTAGGTCTTATTGATCTAGTTTATGTCAGCACAGAGGATCAGGTAGCTGACATATTTACGAAGGCATTGGGCGCAGAGAAGCTGCGCAAGTTCAGAGACCTGCTTGGTGTGGAGGAATTGGGATTGAGCTCAAGGGGGAGTGTTGAGATATCGAGCTCCACTCGTGATATGCCAGGGTGACCATTGTGCATTTATGTCACCGACTTGTCAGTTGTAGATGCGGTTGGTACACTGCCCATGAATAATAGCTAGATGATAGCTATCCTTATCTACTCTAGTTCGTGGCTCAGTTAGTTGTCTTTGGTTTGAGACCCATATATAGGATTCTTCTATTTCTTTGTATGAGACTTCTTTTTGGCTTACACAACTAAGAAGAGGAAAACTGTTTTCAGCCTCCACCTTTGTGTGTATTCCCCCATTGTGCAAGCAAGAAAGCTACAAGTGAGACTCCTTCCTTCTCTCCCACAATCTTGACACCCCCCCCCCCCCTAAACCCTTAACCTAAACCCCAACCCCTACCCTTCCCACCCACCAAAAAAAAAAAACACAACTCAACCACCCGAAGACGCACCCACACACCCCTACCCACCCTCCCGTCTGCCCTTGTTACGTGTTGCCTCATTCTTATGCGTAGTCCCGCTGCCTGGTCTTTCCATGCGTTTTTGTGCACATCGGCGTTCGTGAGTCTTGCACGTAAGCTGTTATTCACGCGCAGAAGTGTGTTGGTGTTTGTGTTCGTGTTTGTGAGCTACAAGCAACTTTTCACGTGTGAGGATGCGCACCTCGACTTGTCCGTGCAGTGGTGCATCACCGTTTGTGCACAAGCAATTGTTCACACACATCTGGGTACCCAATTTTTCATGAAAAAACTATCAAAAACCCTTTAAAAACACATAAAAATCGAACAAAATTAATAGAAATTCCTAAAAACTCATAAAAATTTACAAAAAATAGCTAAAAATTCCTTTAACCAACTAGATATTTTTTGGATTATTTTTCAAAGCTAAAATTCCAAAACTTAATTGCAAAAAATTTAAAAAATTCAAAATTCATTTAAAATGCATTAAAAATTGGTAAAACATCGTTAAAAATAAAAATAAAAAAATTCAAAAAAATTCATCCACCTATTTTTGTAAATCTAAAAAAAAAAAACTGAATATGCTTTACAAAATCATCAATTTTTGTAATTCTAAAATTTCATCCACCTATTTTTGTAATTCTAATTTTTTTTAAAAAAACTGAATATGCTTTAAAAATCATCAATTTTTTATTTTTGGAAAACATTCTTGAAAAAGCATGTTAAATGCCAAACATAAACGGAAAAATGTTGGAAAAATCTAGACACCTTGCTGAAATTTTTTGGTTCAGTTTTCATTCATGTTGGATGGTTGAAACATCATACTTAAAATTCGAAACCTTTTTTATGTGTTCAACCTAACACATTTCGAAAAAAAATCTAACCTCGAAAATGCTTTTAAATTGGATTTACACCTAAACATTTCAACCTTGGGGATTTCTTCATTTAAAAAAAAAACAAAGAAACAAAATTCAACACATAACCGAAACACTAACTCCAATCAAATCAAATACACCCATCCTATCTTGTCGATAAAAGTATTGTCTTGCCAAAAATCTAACCAAACACCACATGTTTCTTGATTATTTTTTTAATGAGGTGTTGGTTTGGTTTTTTATGAGCTTATAATGTTCAAATCTTTTCCAATTATTGCCTTTTCTCTTTTGAGACTCATTTGCATTGTGGGATTGATACGTGCGCACTCAGTATCCTTACACACACACACACACACACACACTCAAATAATTCTTTCCTCCTTGTTTATTTTTTTCGTTACCCAAAAATTAACCTAAAATGAACCCTAATCACCACCATGGCACACGCATCCGCGCTCAACACACCTTCTTTTTAATTAAATAAAACTCAACCAGTCGTTCACTTTGTACGTGCTACATGCGCTTCAGAGGCACCTTAATTTTAAATAAAATGAACTTGTCGTCACAAAAATGCACGTGCTGAAAAAGAAGAGCGCTTTAGACACTTTAAATTCTTAATTCATGAATCTACATTTAGAGACCCAATCTGGGTATTGAAGTTCGAGATTCGTTAAAAGCATCGTTCCACCTTAATAAATTATAAATAATAATTTTAAAACGAACCATCATTTTCTTTTCTAAGGTTTATAACCTAATAAAATTTCACCCATTTTTAATAATTTATTAAAATGAACCCTTCATTAAACTAATTCCCCTCACTACACTTTTTTTCCTTTTTCAATAAACACACTTTGCGAGATGGGTACGTGTAGTCTTCAGAATGGTCTTTCTTGTCATTGATGGCAATGATGTTTTGGTTATGTTGTGTGTGGTTATTGATTTGGTTCATTTATACAATTAAGGGTACGATCTGAATTTATTTTTCATTTTATCTGCCTGATATGGGATCTCGAGTGCATGTCTATTGCATATCACTAAGCTTTCGGTCGCATTTGTCTAGAGGTCATGTCAATTGTTTTCTAGGATGTGCATTGGTTGGGGAGTCAGTTGAGTCTCGTTTTAAACTCTTGGTTGATATCTTATCTTTGTTCTTTTCTGTTGGTTTTGCATGCATCCCTTTTATTTGTGAGTTTTGTTGTGTGTTCACTATTTGAATGGCACCCCGTACGCCTCCTCCAGTTCAGTATGTCCCATTGATTAGTAGGGATTATTCTTCCCTATTGACTTCTGAGCCTATTGCAAAAGATGGCCTTGCATCTTTTATGGTTGCTCCTCTCCCTCTGATTCCAAATGATCTAGCCCTTTGTGATGAGTTTCTTGCATCATACAGTAAGAAATCAGGCTTGGTTCATGGTACTTTCATGGTCCTGAAACCTAAAGGGTTAGGGAAGGCTTTGTCCCTTCCCTACAAAGGGAAACCCTTTGTCACAGCCATATAATTATTCTCAAATGAAGAGATCCTCAAGCTATTACACAAGCAAACTAAAGAGATCCTCAATGTCAAGAATGTGATTAACACTTCAAGAGTG